>NC_061097.1:6697998-6722998 GCF_015104395.2 Macrobrachium nipponense | reverse complement strand
TGCGCGATTTCTGATGCAACACCTCGTCTAGATTCATCTAAGAACTTCCGGAAATCTCGCGAGCGAGTCTGTGACGCTCGCCGTAGGCTCCGCCCCCAGGATGCCGTATAAATACGACGGTCGAAGTTGGAGAAAGCAGAGATCGAAAAAGAGAGACACCAGTTAGTCACAGAGAGATATCCTCAGTAAGAACCATAGATCAGATTATCAGTGAGAGATCAGCAGCAGCAGAGATCATCCGAGAGAGATAAGAGAAAAAAGGAACCAACGAAGGATCAGGAAAAAAGTTGCTCGACAGTTGGTTGGATACTGGTCTAGTCGTCTTCAGGTGTGGTCTACCGTGTTATCTCGACGTTGAGCAGACTTCAGAGAAGAAAAGGTCCTGCTACAGGTTTTGGGGAATTCCTGCCTTACAAGAAGATTGTTTCTGCATTACGGAGTCCAGAGGACGTCTGCAATTGCCGCTCTACTTTTGGAGAAGCCATCGCTTTGAATTACCAAATTGACTAGCAAGTATTTGAATTGCCTCACTGTTCCCCCAGTTCATGCCGTGTAGGATTCTGTCTTTTTATGTAAATAGGAGATACCATTCTGCATTTACCTTTGTTAGTAAGCTTGTAAATAAACCTTTGCTGTGTTAGTGTTTCTTTCTATATTCGTATCCCCAGTTTCAACTGTTGGTGTTGAAATATTTTTTTTATATTATTATTTCATATCAAACCTGAAGCGGACCTCTCTCAGAGACCGTAACATTGTGTCGACCTTTTGCCAGGATATTTCGACACCGTAACAAACCCCACTAAGGAACAAGATTGAAAACAACAACAACACCAAAGTAGTGTGTAGGCTTACTCCCCGAGTAAGCAAAGATTTTCACCTTGAGCAGTAAATAATCTTCTGAAATTCTCTTTCCAACATTTTTCCTTATCTCTTGGGGTCTTTTGCCATGCCATGATTACGATGTTAAGTCTTATGACTTTTTCTTTTGAATCTATGAAAGCGATGTAAAGATGGTGAACTTCATAATGAGCAGACCAAAGCAGACAAAACATTTTTCCATTCTCTGTAAAGAAATGGGATCTCCCCACGAAGGCCTTCTCCTTCATACAGAGGACAGGTGGCTATCAAGAAGCAAAGTGCTGTCGAGAGTACATCAACTTCGACCGGAAATTATAGTTTACTTTACTCTTCAGGGTAAACCTGAATTTTGTGAACTACTGGCTGATGAAATTTGGAGCGCAAATTTATACTACCTGGCGGATATATTTGAACATCTAAACAAGGTTAACACTGTATGCAAGGGAAAAATGAGAATATGTTAACATCATCTGACAAAATAAAGGACTTGCTGGAGATAAAAAGGCTTTGGAAAGAGAGGGTGAGTGATGGCAATGCCGTATGTTTCAAAAGACTGCTGAAGCTAAATATACAAACATCATTCCACTTATCAAGGAGTACCTTGAAATTCTAGAATGGAACATTGAAAAATATTTCCCTAAAACATCTGCTGATCAATATGATTGGGTAAGAAATCCATTATCCTTGAAGAAGAGGAACTAATTAACATCCGTAATGACCGCATGCTAAAACTGGAGTACTTTGATATGTCACTAGAAAGCTTTTGGATAAGAATTGGAAATGAACACCCTCATATAGCCCTAAAAGCCCAGAAAATATTGCTGCAGTTCTCGACCCCATATCTGTGTGAAGTAGGATTTTCAACACTCACAAACATCAAAACTAAGAAGAACAGTCTAAGATTGCTGAGTGTTGAAGAGGAAATGAGAGTGTGCCTGTCCATTAATCAGGTATGTTTAATCTACCACTGGAATATATGTTGTACATCATTTCCATGTGCTCATAATAATAATAATAATAATAATAATAATAATAATAATAATAATAATAATAATAATAATAATAATAATAATAATAATAATAATAATAATAATAATAAAAGGGAGAATAAAACAAAGATTCACAGAGATCACGACAGACACAGTAAGACACCAACTAAAGAAAAGGCCAAACTGGAAAGCCCCAGGTCCTGATGAAGTCCATTAATACTGGCTCAAAAACTTCAAGGCCCTACACCCACGAATAGCAGAACAACTCCAGCATTGTATCTCAAATCACCATGCACCCAAATGGATGACCACAGGAAGAACATCCTTAGTACAAAAAGACAAGAATAAGGGAAATAGAGTCAGTAACTACAGGCCTATCACCTGCCTACCAATAATGTGGAGGTTACTAACAGGTATCATCAGTGAAAGGCTATACAATTACCTAGAGGAGACAAACACCATCTCCCACCAACAGAAAGGCTGCAGAAGGGAATGTAGGGCACAAGACAGCTCCTATAAACAAAATGGTAATGAAGAAACAGTAGGAGAAGGAAAAACCAACCTAAGCATGGCATGGATAGACTATAAGAAAGCCTTCGACATGATACCACACACATGGCTAATAGAATGCCTGAAAATATATGGGGCAGAGGAAAACACCATCAGGTTCCTCAAAAATACAATACGCAACTGGAATACAATACTTACAAGCTCTGGAATAAGACTAGCAGAGGTTAATATTAGGAGAGGGATCTTCCAGGGCGACTCACTGTCCCCACTACTCTTCGTAGTAGCCATGACTCCCATGACAAAAGTACTACAGAAGATGGATGCCGGGTACCAACTCAAGAAAAGAGGCAACAGAATTAACCATCTGATGTTCATGGACGACATCAAGCGTATGGAGTTTGGAATAGAAAAATGCGCCTTAGTCAATATACAAAAAGGCAAAGTACCGAGAACTGAAGGGATAAAGCTACCTGATGGGAGCCAACATCAAACACATAGATGAGACAGGATCAAATACCTGGGAATAATGGAAGGAGGGGATATAAACACCAAGAGATGAAGGACACGATCAGGAGAGACTCAAGGCGATACTCAAGTCAAAACTCAACGCCGGAAATATGATAAAAGCCATACACACATGGGTAGTGCCAGTAATCATATACAGCGCAGGAATAGTGAAATGGACGAAGGCAGCATAGATCAGAAAACCAGGAAACATATGACAATAAAAACACACAAAGCATTACACCCAAGAGCAAATACGGACAGACTATACATAACACGAAACGGAAGGAGGGAGAGGACTACTAAGTATAGAGGACTGCGTTAACATCAAGAACAGAGCACTGGGGCAATATCTGAAAACCAGTGAAGACGAGTGGCTAAAGAGTGCATGGGAAGAAGGACTAATAAAAATAGACGAAGACCCAGAATTATACAGAGACATGAGAATGACAGACAAAATAGAGGACTTGCACAACAAACCAATGCACGGACAATACATGAGACAGACTAAAGAACTAGCCAGCGATGACACATGGCAATGGCTACAGAGGGAGAGCTAAAGCAGGAAAACTGAAGGAATGATAACAGCGGCACAAGATCAGGCCCTAAGAACCAGATATGTTTCAAAGAACGATAGACGGAAATAACATCTCTTCCATAGTTTAGGAAGTGCAATACAAAAAATGAAACCATAAACCACTAGCAAGCAAATGCCCGGCACTTGTACAGAACCAGTACAAAAAGAGGCATAATTCAGTGGCAAAAGCCCTCCACTGGAGCCTGTGCAAGGGACATCAGCTATCCCACCTTGCAGTAATAAGTGGTAAGAGCACCAACATGAGGGAGGGATGATAGAAAATGATCAGGCAAAGATCCTCTGGGACTATGGTATCAGAACAGATAAGGTGATACGTGCAAATAGACCAAACGTGCGTTGATTGACAAAGTCAAGAAGAAAGTATCACTCATTGATGTCGCAATACCATGGGACACCAGAGTTGAAGAGAAAGAGAGGGAAAAAATGGATAAGTATACAAGATCTGAAAATAGAAATAAGAAGGATATGGGATATGCCAGTGGAAATCGTACCCATAATCATAGGACCACTAGGCACGATCCCAAGATCCCTGAAAAGGAATCTAGAAAAAACTAGATCGCTGAAATAGCTCCAGGACTCAACAGAAGAGTGTGATCCTCGAAACGGCGCACATAGTAAGAAAAGTGATGGTCCTAAGAGGCCGATGCAACCCGGAACTGCCACACTTAAATAACCCACACCCAGTCGAAATTGGACGACTGTGATAGAGAGAGAGAAAAAAAAAAAAAATAATAATAATAATAATAATAATATTATATTATTATTATTATTATATTATTATTATTATTATTATTATTATTATTATTATTATTATTATTCTTATTATTATTATTATTATTACAGTATTACTTCATTATCATAACCATTACACATGTGTGCACACATATTGAACTAATATTATGGTAGCCTTAGATAGTGTGTACCTTTGTGTGAGTTGAATATGTAGCAGGCTTATATAATAATAGTTATAATTACAGGGGATTGTCTTGCGTTCCAATGATCGACTTGCCCTATTTGAGGAATAATTATCATCGAAAAGGGCAATGTTGCCCTCAGGGACATGAACCTGAGGTAACTGAAGGGCGTTCACTGGGATCTTGATAATGTTGGCTGTAAGATCAGACAATCACACCAAACAAGTGACATGTGGAACTTCCGGAGTGCAATCCTTTATACCGTTGTGTAATGAGCGAGCGTCGTTTTCCCCTGCTAACGAGAATGATTCGTTTAGACGATTCAGCCACCAGAGCGGAGCGAGCGAGGACAGATTGCCTTGCTCCCATTCGCAAAGTTTTTTATCATTGGGGTGGCTAATTGAAGACAAAATTATTCTCCTGGGCCTCATCCTCACTGTAGACGAGCAGCTTGTGCCGCTATCCCTTTAGGATGTACATTCCCAGGAAGCCAGTCAAGTAAGTTCACAGATTTACATTTCGTTTTCTTTTATATAATTACTTTTTTTTATTTTTCTACAACAGAAAATGGAATCCTAACCAGAGAGGTAGACAGAATTATTCAAGGAATGTCCACCCATGACATATAAGCCTGGTCAAATCTTCGAACAACAAAATAAATCAATTTCAAGGGGAACTATTCAGCTTAAGGAGCAAGACTTAAGGTAGCATGTGATAATTGTGGGTATACAAATCATTCCACTAATGAATGCAGAAAGCCTAGAAGCTGTGCAATTTGGAAGAAGGTTGGGCATTTAACTAAATGCTGTGGATCAATAATAAAGGTAACCAATAAGGAAGTAATAGAAGTAGGTAACAGTCGCCCAAAGCCAAATAACTCTTCAAGCCAGTGACAATTAACCCCTTCACAGAAGAAAGAAAAAAATTTCCTTCAAGATGATAAAAGACAAAAAGAAGAAATGGCTAGTATGGAAAATAAGGTTCTTCCGCCATTTTTTACCTAAATAGCAAGGATGTAGTATTCTCTATGAAAGAAGAAGAAATAAAACAGAAAGGATTTTGCCCATCGTGAAGATTCCAATAAATGGAAAGACATGTACTGTACTTATAGATTCAGGCAGTACAGTGAATATAATAGATAAATCAACTTTAACCTGATATTCAGCACTTTCAGAAAACTCTGATTCAGAGTCAAAATAAAGTTATAAAGGGAATAGCGGGTAAACAAATTAGAAGTCTAGGAAAAGTGAACTTGGAAATAGACATTTTGTCACACAAATTTGTCGAAAGTTTTCTAGTTCTAGAAAACAGATTTTTTCCCGCACAAGCATTATGTTAATTGAATTTAATGAGAAGTGGTATAATACTCGACAGCAGTGAAAGAAAGATTAGCCTGAAACAGGATAATCAGAAGAGCGTATGTTTTGCGCTTGATGAAGAAAAGCCTCACACAAATCTGATCAATTTGTCAGAGACAGTTTCGACAAGTGAGAGAGACATACGAGAAAGGCAAGATAAAATAGAAACAGATTGAAAAGAGGAATTCCCTCCATTACAGAATACAGAATCAATGAAATGTGCACATATAGATGATATATACGTACTCAGATTCAAGTAATTACTCAAATGTAAATAATGGTGATCACCGAAACTCTGAATATAATGAAAATCGAGATGCTTATACAGATACTTATACAGATATATGGTCTAATAACTGTAGTAATGTAATAATGAGTTACGATGATGAAGGGAAAATAATAACTGAAGTATTGCTATTAGATGAAATAAAAAACAAATCAGACATAAATAGTGTAATAGAAGTAACAAAAGAAACCACTGAAAATGCAGAACTTTGTTATTTTTCAGACATAGAAGATGAAGAGATATGTTGCATTAGCACAGCTGATGATAATAAAGTATAATTTATACTCAATATAGTAGCAACTTTAAAACCAAATTGCTTAAAAATATATATTTAAGAGCAAAAGAGAACATAAGGGCTAATGATGTTCTATTGTTGAACGATGAAATACCAGATTTTGTCAGAATGGATAATTCACTAGTCCACATGAATGGTGATAATTGTGAAGCTTATGTCTAAAACTATCCAAATAACAAACTAACACTATATGCAGGCACTGTCTTTTGTATTGAAATACCTATTACTGACAGTAGAAGAAAAAGCATTTTTCTCTATAAATGGCCAAAACTCTCAAATAAATCAGGAAGTAAACACGATTTTCCAGAAAATAGAAACAAGTTAATTCGGGTGCTAGAGAAATATAGAAATGTAATAGCTGTAGAATGAGATAAACTAGGAAGAACAAATGTCCTACAATATATTTTGTTAGAGGATGGAGCCAAGCCATTTTTTATTCCTAATTACAGATGACCAATAAGCCAGAGACCCATAGTTAATAATGTGATAGAGAAAATGAAAAGAGATGGAGTTTCATTCAAACTCCCATTATCTCCCTCACTACTATCCTCCCAAATCACATTCACTACTTCATCGATATCTTCTAGCCCTGATCTCAGCATCTCCCCTATTTCTGTTACCAAACCACTCAGTTCATCCATACTTCTGTCAAACTCCTGCAAAGTCTTTTCCATCCTATCTACTACCTCCTTACTACTCAGTTTCCTTTCCACTGAGGTCTCACTTATCCCAAACCCACATACACTATAAGTATCATTCATTCCCTCAAAGTCATCTGTATTATACACTTTACCAACTGTTTGCACTCTAGCATTAACACCTTTATCATTCAATTCACACTTCTTTCTTTCATTCTCTTTCTTTACCTTCTGCTTTCTTCCATGCTCAACCAACACTAACTGTCAATCTCCTAGACCCATTTGTTCACTGACAATCGGCTCATACTTATTCACCCTCAACCATTCTCCCGAACATACGGTCGCACACTAGAGGACCCACCCAACTGAATCCCCTTAACACCTAGTTTCCCCAATTCCCAGCCTGACTCATCCTTTTTCGCCTACATACTTGCTACATGACCTTCCATTCCACATTCAACACATTCTGCACGCTGTTCTTTACACATCCTAACATAATGCCCGAAGCACGCTCCTAATGCCCACTGACATTCATTCTTCTTATGTCCTGGCTTCCCACATCTATAACACTTCTGCTCTCACTAACAGCTAATTGATCCTAACCTTCTAACACTTGCATTCCTATGTCTTGTAGATTTCACCATACTTACATTACTTGCTGTAATACTCCTATCAACCGCTCGCTCCGCCCTTCGTCTCAGCCCTTTGAAAATTGTCCCCCTATAGCTCTTGAACTCAGGCATACCCTCATTTACTTTGGTCCTGATGCTGACACTTCTACTCTCTTTCATACACCTATCTAGCTCGTAATCCCCAACTATCTTTAAAATATCATCCATGTTAACCTCTCATTCATCCATCGCATTTTTTCCTTACGTTTCAGATTTATAAACTCATACTCTCAGGCACAGTCACCAACAACTTCCTCACTAACTCTTTACACTCATTTATCCCTTCGTCCCCAAACTTTTTCCTAGCTAATGTTTCGGACCTGCACACATGCATTGACAACGACTGCCCAACATTCATTCTCGCCTCATCAAAATCATGTTTTCTACCCTTTATCCTCTTTGCCTGTTCCACAATCCTGGCTTTCACATTCTCATGAGGCACATTTCCCCACACTCATCATTACCCCATACATACTCAACAAAAATCCCATATAAAATCTACCCAACTCCCTTGCCCAGACTCTCTTATTATCCCCATACCTAGCCACACAATACTTCTCATATTCCTTAAAAAGGTCCCCTATATACCTACTACCATATTCCTCGTATTGTGCACATTGGGGTACCTCTCTCATATACACAGTCTTTCGTACATCCTACCCACTCTCACTCTCACTTTCGCTACTTCCATTCTGATCCCTCTTAGCCTTGTCCGAATACAATGAATCAACTTCCATACTAAACCATCATGCTCTTGATTTATGACTATCCATTACCCATTCTTTATGCCTACCAGTTTCCACTCAGCGCTATCTAAATCGCTCTCAGCCTTTCTCCAACGTATTCAGTCCTAGTCTCATCCTGTCCGCCATGCTTACTAGCCTTCTTTACCTCAGTCTTCTCCTCAGCCCCCTCCTTATTCTTGTCCTCAGGTTTATCGTTATCCTGTGTCTTCCCCTTCTTTCCCTTACTTATCACAACCAAATCACCATTGTCACTCGTACTCTCATCCACTTGTGCTTTCACTTTCTTAATTGCTCCTGGCTCATCACAAGACCCAGTAGGCCTACCTCCTACTGCTCCTCTCCCATGAATCCTTTCATCATTTCCTTGCACATCTCTTGCACACTACTTATCATTACTCCAAATTTGCCGTCCATTTTTCTCAACCACTCTCTTTTCCACTCCTTTCACCTCTTCATTTCAATTTTGAACACTCCTTAGCATTCCTCTCATTTCCTCTAACTCATTCTTCAGCTCCTCACACTCTACCCTCAACCTCTCATTTTCCACTTCCAATCATCCTCTCACTTCTCTCTCGAACCTCAACTCCTTCAGCATCTCCACTTAAGTCAAACCTTCCATACTTACTTTCTTCACCAATCATACAACCCACCACACCAACCGTCCTGCAGCTGCCACACCAGCAGCCCCATGTTGAGTGCCAAAAAATAATGTGGCGGGATTACACAAAATAAAAAAATAAAAAACTCAAAACAATAACACACATACTCACCTCAGACTTAGGGTGAAGAGCTGTGCCGCTGTCAGCTGGATCTGTAGCTAGGCTAGACTAGGTTAGGCAAGGTGTTGTAACACAACACACAAACAACTGAACAAGGAGAGCAACCACACAACAATTCAGTAACTACACAACAAAAGACCACTGCACAACAATCACTATCAGCACCACAACCAATAACACGACAAGTCAAAACTGTCTATAACATCAAGGAACCACAACAACAACACTCAACAACTCACAAGCACAACAAATTGAACAACACAACAGATTCAAAGAACACAAAATAGCTGACCATTAATAACACTTCTCCCAAAACTGACTAACCTCACAGACACGATCACTCCTCCCGACGCTCGTAACCAACACATTGCCACCAATATTCAGGGTGTGCCACAATAGACAAACTCTTACGACTGCCATTAAACCACTCCCATTTATTCCTCCACCAATCTCTCTCTCTCTCTTTCATGCAACCTTCGGAGACGTTGTCATATATAAACTACCATTATTACTCCTCCATAATATAAGTTGGTAAAAGTTACGGTTGTTTTGTAAATGATGCCCCACAAGGGGTTGTAAATAGATATTTTCAACTTCTCATGGAAGGTAGGGAAAACATTTTCTAGATTTTTTTTTTGTCTCTCAACAAGTGTATTTCCATATCTTCCTCTTTCCATTTATGTGTGTTTCTTAAATTTTCTGACTTCAAAGTTTTGATGGCATGGGGTGCTGCATATCCATTCATAACCCTGGCTCCTAAGGTTCTCAAACTCTGTGTATGCCATGAAGTCGAGCCAGTGCTGACGAACTTGGGTTTTGTGATAGGCCCATTAAGCACAGGTTTGACTGATTTCTTTTGGTAGGGCCCTAAACCTTTGTCTACATATCTCCGGGGTTATCCCATAGGTGTTCATGATTAACCTCTGAACTTCCTCGATGTTTTTCCTGGCACCAATATCCAGAGAGCTTTACCTTCCATATACTTGGAGAGAAGTAAGGCCCTCTCTATCTTGATGATAGCATAGTTTGCAAAAAGTGCCTCTACCACCTGTAACTACGCCTCTGACTTGTCTTCAGTCCACTTTGGTTCCAGTGGATTGATACAGGATATAGGAGGATTACGTGGAGCAGGTGAGGGATTTGAGGTTTGCTGGTGGGCCAGAGCTTCGGCACTGTCCTTTTAAGCCTTCTCTAGCTTGATCTCCTTTTCTTTGAGAGGTAGCTCATGCTGCCGTTGCTCTTGCTCATATTTCTTTTGTTCTATGGTGGCCCATTCTCTTTCTGTCTTTGCATCTTAGCACTTCCTGAACTCTCCTCTCTCCTTCTTTGCTCTTCTCTCTCCTTCCTCTCTCTTTCTTCCTTTGCCAGTTCATACTGTTGTTGCTCTTCTTTTCCTTGTTTCTCCCTTAGGAGTGAGACATCTAGCTGTTACTGTGCCCACTTGGTGAGCTCTCTTACCACGAGACCCAGATTCATGAAGGTTTGGTAATATTTTACCGACGTAGTTCTGGCATGTTAAGGTGCGATTGAATGATCTAGGAATAAAAGTCAAGAAAGAACTTTTTAATCTCTGGCTATTTGGTGGAAAGAAAGATTCCAATAAGGAGGCACTGTGGCTGAATGTGCTGTGCAAAGTTCACAATGACTGGAGCCGTCCTTGATTAGAAAATCCTTATGGGTGGACTTTCTATTATTGGCACTTTGTGTCTCAATACACAGGTGTGGTTGTGTATTAACACAGGATTTTTGTCTTGGTGGCATTGGGATACTGGCAGATGTCGAAAAATTATACCAGATAGTGTTACAAACCAATTGTACTCAAAATAAATGCCATTCTGCATAAAGCAGAGCACTAAAAAGAGTAGCAGGAAGCAAGAACAAAATACATAAATAAATAAATAAATAAACAAGTTAAACACTTCAGGTATGTTACTCGATGGGCATGGCACTGGATCGGTGGCACTGTGAAGAGAAAATCCTTGGCTGTCATTTGTGGGTAACTAGGTCCTTGGCAATAGTGATGCTGCTGCCTTTCAAGCAGAGGGAGGAAGACTTGGAGTGTGCACTCAGTGTGCAACTAATTGCTTATGGTATACGTACGTCTTGACATGATTCACTTGTGGTTAGTAGTTTACATCTGTGGTTAATTTTCTTGCCTACAAAATTATTCTATGATGCAGAGGTTTTTTATTTTGCTGTTTTGTCCGCTTATTTTCTCAAGACACGGCTCGAGTACCTGTATACTTACCTGCTTAGATGAGTATATCTGGTGATAACCTTACACAAGAAACTAGGACATAAAATTAGAACTTCACTACACGTAACATTTGAGTCACAGCAAACGTAAGGAATTTAGCTAATTATAATATTAGGTTTCCTAAGACACTTGCTTTCCTTTCAATAATTATGTAAAACAATGCTCGTATTTTACAAGTTGCATATAACCACTAAAATTCCATAATAATTTCAATAACCCCGGCTACAATTTTAGTAAAAGTAGATAAGGTATGTAAGCTGCACAACTCTCTCTCTCTCTCTCTCTCTCTCTCTCTCTCTCTCTCTCTCCCCGACTGAGTAGTGGTATTAATAATATGACTTGTTCCTTTTAACAAAGTTCAATGGAAATCTCACTCAGTGATAAATTAAAACGATTTTTCTTGTTCCCATTACTTTAATTAATTTGTAAAAAAAAAAAAATTTCATTTACTAGGCAAGATTTCCATTAAGCATGCCTTTTAGAGAATAGGAAAACACTCATAGTCGATAAAGGACATTGCTTGGAAGTGACAGCTCCAAGGTCTCGAGAACAGTGTGTGTACACAAACGACTTGTGACTTCTGCTTGTAAACACTCAAGATTGGAGTTGCCTACGTGATATCATATGTACAACCAACCATCCAAGATGGCTGACTCCCAGAATGCTTTGCATATGGGGACAGCTACTTCTAATGGCCATTCGAGTGATGTCACTCAATGAACACACATACTGTTTCGTTACTTTACAATACCGAGATGAAATGGCATTCTCGTATGCATAGACGTGAATTAAATTCAAAACACCGATTATACTTTTACATTATTAAGAAACTCTAATCTGAAATTCAAAGGTGACGGCTAGGGAACGAGATACATAGCGAGTCTGAAATGTGGGCTCGAGTAATTTTTAGAGTACTAGCCTAGTTGCCCTACCTTAGCCTTAAACAAAGACAACTTTTCAAATACTTTCCAAAAATTCACTCCACAAGCAAGAAAGGACGTTTTTTCCTGACATAAACTGTTTATGAATAACACACTGTCTCTCACTTTTCAACTGGGATAATACTTACAATGCTACTTCTACGACTCAGCCCAGCCCTTTCTTAAATCAATGACTACCACCTCGACACAGCTGTTTTCTCATGGCGCGAGAATTTAGAGCCAGCCTCGGCGCATATTATTCCCCAGTCGTTCCTTAACACCATTTAATAATAGACCACTAGTAGTTCAACACTCTTACCTTTATATTATCCTCATTGTCTGTTCTACCTTTATTTATACCTTTCGTGAGTTATCAATTTGTAATTAATTTAATTTCCAAGTTCTATTATATCCAACGTCTAGTATTAGCATTGCTAGATTGCACTAGTTGAATAAGAATATCTGGCAAGCTTGAGAATGTTATGGATTTGGATGCGAAATGGTTTTAAAAAAATTGTTTAAATTTCATTTTGGCTTGAGGGGTACTTAAACACAACCAAATCTATAATGAAATGTAACACACGTCGATTATTTACCCAGTATATCACATTTAAACAAGTAAGTAAGACGACAAGAAAGCTATTTAATAATGAATTACTTAGATTAGTTATTTACAAAGTGAACAATGTGATAACTGATCAAGTGATGCAATTACATCAAACAATCAAAACAACATAGGATATCTGGAGTTAGTAAGAAGATTTACATGGATTAATTATACAATGGAATAAATGTTAACTGGTGTGCATACCAGTAAGACACTCGATAATTAAATAATCCTCATTGTAGGATATTTACATAATTTTATGATAGCCAATGGGAGCCGATACATAAAAGAACCTTTTCAATAGCACTAATTTAATATTATGGAGGGCGATTTTAACTTTATGAATTGAAAGTAAAGGGTATTATATCCCTAATTTAATTCATGCAAAGAACAATAGACCATTCAGGTTATATGACAAGGAACACAAATGCATACTAGTAGGAGCTTAGGAGATTTACTTAGAGGGGAGAGAAAAAGAAATTGAAATTAAAAGTTTTAGTCTTAGGGAAAGTATAATAGCACTATCGACATCTGCCAGTATCCCAATGCCACCAAGACAAAAATCCTGTGTTAATACATAACCACACCTGTGTATTGAGACACAAAGTGCCAATAATAGAAAGTCCACCCATAAGGATTTTCTAATCAAGGACGGCTCCAGTCATTGTGAACTTTTGCCAACAGCCACATTCAGCCACAGTGCCTCCTTATTGGAATCTTTCTTTCCACCAAATAGCCAGAGATTAAAAAGTTCTTTCTTGACTCTTATTCCTAGATCATTCAATCGCACCTTAACATGCCAGAACTACGTCGGTAAAATATTACCAAACCTTCATGAATCTGGGTCTCGTGGTAAGAGAGTTCACCAAGTGGGCACAGTAACAGCTAGATGTCTCACTCCTAAGGGAGAAACAAGGAAAAGAAGAGCAACAACAGTATGAACTGGCAAAGGAAGAAAGAGAGAGGAAGGAGAGAGAAGAGCAAAGAAGGAGAGAGGAGAGTTCAGGAAGTGCTAAGATGCAAAGACAGAAAGAGAATGGGCCACCATAGAACAAAAGAAATATGAGCAAGAGCAACGGCAGCATGAGCTACCTCTCAAAGAAAAGGAGATCAAGCTAGAGAAGGCTTAAAAGGACAGTGCCGAAGCTCTGGCCCACCAGCAAACCTCAAATCCCTCACCTGCTCCACGTAATCCTCCTATATCCTGTATCAATCCACTGGAACCAAAGTGGACTGAAGACAAGTCAGAGGCGTAGTACAGGTGTAGAGGCACTTTTTGCAAACTATGCTATCATCAAGATAGAGAGGGCCTTACTTCTCTCCAAGTATATGGAAGGTAAAGCTCTCTGGATATTGGTGCCAGGAAAAACATCGAGGAAGTTCAGAGGTTAATCATGAACACCTATGGGATAACCCCGGAGATATGTAGACAAAGGTTTAGGGCCCTACCAAAAGAAATCAGTCAAACCTGTGCTTAATGGGCCTATCACAAAACCCAAGTTCGTCAGCACTGGCTCGACTTCATGGCATACACAGAGTTTGAGAACCTTAGGAGCCAGGGTTATGAATGGATATGCAGCACACCCCATGCCATCAAAACTTTGAAGTCAGAAAATTTAAGAAACACACATAAATGGAAAGAGGAAGATATGGAAATACACTTGTTGAGAGACAAAAAAAAAAATCTAGAAAATGTTTTCCCTACCTTCCATGAGAAGTTGAAAATATCTATTTACAACCCCTTGTGGGGCATCATTTACAAAACAACCGTAACTTTTACCAACTTATATTATGGAGGAGTAATAATGGTAGTTTATATATGACAACGTCTCCGAAGGTTGCATGAAAGAGAGAGAGAGAGATTGGTGGAGGAATAAATGGGAGTGGTTTAATGGCAGTCGTAAGAGTTTGTCTATTGTGGCACACCCTGAATATTGGTGGCAATGTGTTGGTTACGAGCGTCGGGAGGAGTGATCGTGTCTGTGAGGTTAGTCAGTTTTGGGAGAAGTGTTATTAATGGTCAGCTATTTTGTGTTCTTTGAATCTGTTGTGTTGTTCAATTTGTTGTGCTTGTGAGTTGTTGAGTGTTGTTGTTGTGGTTCCTTGATGTTATAGACAGTTTTGACTTGTCGTGTTATTGGTTGTGGTGCTGATAGTGATTGTTGTGCAGTGGTCTTTTGTTGTGTAGTTACTGAATTGTTGTGTGGTTGCTCTCCTTGTTCAGTTGTTTGTGTGTTGTGTTACAACACCTTGCCTAACCTAGTCTAGCCTAGCTACAGATCCAGCTGACAGCGGCACAGCTCTTCACCCTAAGTCTGAGGTGAGTATGTGTGTTATTGTTTTGAGTTTTTTATTTTTTTATTTTGTGTAATCCCGCCACATTATTTTTTGGCACTCAACATGGGGCTGCTGGTGTGGCAGCTGCAGGACGGTTGGTGTGGTGGGTTGTATGATTGGTGAAGAAAGTAAGTATGGAAGGTTTGACTGAAGTGGAGATGCTGAAGGAGTTGAGGTTCGAGAGAGAAGTGAGAGGATGATTGGAAGTGGAAAATGAGAGGTTGAGGGTAGAGTGTGAGGAGCTGAAGAATGAGTTAGAGGAAATGAGAGGAATGCTAAGGAGTGCAAAATTGGAAATGAAGAAGAGGTGAAAGGAGTGGAAAAGAGAGTGGTTGAGAAAATGGACGGCAAATTTGGAGTAATGATAAGTAGTGTGCAAGAGATGATGCAGGAAATGATGAAGGGATTCATGGGAGAGGGAGCAGTAGGAGGTAGGCCTACTGGGTCTTGTGATGAGCCAGGAGCAATTAAGAAAGTGAAAGCACAAGTGGATGAGAGTACGAGTGACAATGGTGATTTGGTTGTGATAAGTAAGGGAAAGAAGGGGAAGACACAGGATAACGATAAACCTGAGGACAAGAATAAGGAGGGGGCTGAGGAAAAGGAGAAGACTGAGGTAAAGAAGGCTAGTAAGCATGGCGGACAGGATGAGACTAGGACTGAATACGTTGGAGAAAAGGCTGAGAGCGATTTAGATAGCGCTGAGTGGAAACTGGTAGGCAGAAAGAAGGGTAAGGAGAGCATAATCAAGAGCATGGATGTTAGTATGGAAGTTGATTCATTGTATTCGGACAAGGCTAAGAGGGATCAGAATGGAAGTAGCGAAAGTGAGAGTGAGAGTGGGTAGGATGTACGAAAGGCTGTGTATATGAGAGAGGTACCCCAATGTGCACAATACGAGGAATATGGTAGTAGGTATATAGGGGACCTTTTTAAGGAATATGAGAAGTATTGTGTGGCTAGGTATGGGGATAATAAGAGAGTCTGGGCAAGGGAGTTGGGTAGATTTTATATGGGATTTTTGTTGAGTATGTATGGGGTAATGATGAGGTGGGGAAAGTGCCCTCAGAAATGTTGAAGCCAGGATTGTGGAACAGGCAAAGAGGATAAAGGGTAGAAAACATGATTTTGATGAGGCGAGAATGAATGTTGGGCAGTCGTTGTCAATGCATGTGTGCAGGTCCGAAACATTAGCTAGGAAAAAGTTTGGGGACGAAGGGATAAATGAGTGTAAAGAGTTAGTGAGGAAGTTGTTGGTGACTGTGCCTGAGAGTATGAGTTTATAAATCTGAAACGTAAGGAAAAAATGCGATGGATGAATGAGAGGTTAACATGGATGATATTTTAAAGATAGTTGGGGATTACGAGCTAGATAGGTGTATGAAAGAGAGTAGAAGTGTCAGCATCAGGACCAAAGTAAATGAGGGTATGCCTGAGTTCAAGAGCTATAGGGGGACAATTTTCAAAGGGCTGAGACGAAGGGCGGAGCGAGCGGTTGATAGGAGTATTACAGCAAGTAATGTAAGTATGGTGAAATCTACAAGACATAGGAATGCAAGTGTTAGAAGGTTAGGATCAATTAGCTGTTAGTGAGAGCAGAAGTGTTATAGATGTGGGAAGCCAGGACATAAGAAGAATGAATGTCAGTGGGCATTAGGAGCGTGCTTCGGGCATTATGTTAGGATGTGTAAAGAACAGCGTGCAGAATGTGTTGAATGTGGAATGGAAGGTCATGTAGCAAGTGTGTAGGCGAAAAAGGATGAGTCAGGCTGGGAATTGGGGAAACTAGGTGTTAAGGGATTTCAGTTTGGGTGGGTCCTAGTGTGCGACCGTATGTTCGGGAGAGAATGGTTGAGGGTGAATAAGTATGAGCCGATTGTCAGTGAACAAATGGGTCTAGGAGATTGACAGTTAGTGTTGGTTGAGCATGGAAGAAAGCAGAAGGTAAAGAAAGAGAATGAAAGAAAGAAGTGTGAATTGAATGATAAAGGTGTTAATGCTAGAGTGCAAACAGTTGGAAAAGTGTATAATACAGATGACTTTGAGGGAATGAATGATACTTATAGTGTATGTGGGTTTGGGATAAGTGAGACCTCAGTGGAAAGGAAACTGAGTAGTAAGGAGGTAGTAGATAGGATGGAAAAGACTTTGCAGGAGTTTGACAGAAGTATGGATGAACTGAGTGGTTGGTAACAGAAATAGGGGAGATGCTGAGATTCAGGGCTAGAAGATATCGATGAAGGTAGTGAATGTGATTTGGGAGGATATAGTGAGGGAGATAATGGGAGTTGAATGAAACTCCATCTCTTTTCATTTTCTCTATCACATTATTAACTATGGGTCTCTGGCTTATTGGTCATCTGTAATTAGGAATAAAAAATGGCTTGGCTCCATCCTCTAACACAATATATTGTAGGACATTTGTTCTTCCTAGTTTATCTCATTCTACAGCTATTACATTTCTATATTTCTCTAGCACCCGAATTAACTTGTTTCTATTTTCTGGAAAATCTGTTTTATTTACTTCCTGATTTATTTGAGAGTTTTGGCCATTTATAGAGAAAAATGCTTTTTCTTCTACTGTCAGTAATAGGTATTTCAATACAAAAGACAGTGCCTGCATATAGTGTTAGTTTGTTATTTGGATAGTTTTAGACATAAGCTTCACAATTATCACCATTCATGTGGACTAGTGAATTATCCATTCTGACAAAATCTGGTATTTCATCGTTCAACAATAGAACATCATTAGCCCTTATGTTCTCTTTTGCTCTTAAATATATATTTTTAAGCAATTTGGTTTTAAAGTTGCTACTATATTGAGTATAAATTATACTTTATTATCATCAGCTGTGCTAATGCAACATATCTCTTCATCTTCTATGTCTGAAAAATAACAAAGTTCTGCATTTTCAGTGGTTTCTTTTGTTACTTCTATTACACTATTTATGTCTGATTTGTTTTTTATTTCATCTAATAGCAATACTTCAGTTATTATTTTCCCTTCATCATCGTAACTCATTATTACATTACTACAGTTATTAGACCATATATCTGTATAAGTATCTGTATAAGCATCTCGATTTTCATTATATTCAGAGTTTCGGTGATCACCATTATTTACATTTGAGTAATTACTTGAATCTGAGTACGTATATATCATCTATATGTGCACATTTCATTGATTCTGTATTCTGTAATGGAGGGAATTCCTCTTTTCAATCTGTTTCTATTTTATCTTGCCTTTCTCGTATGTCTCTCTCACTTGTCGAAACTGTCTCTGACAAATTGATCAGATTTGTGTGAGGCTTTTCTTCATCAAGCGCAAAACATACGCTCTTCTGATTATCCTGTTTCAGGCTAATCTTTCTTTCACTGCTGTCGAGTATTATACCACTTCTCATTAAATTCAATTAACATAATGCTTGTGCGGGAAAAAATCTGTTTTCTAGAACTAGAAAACTTTCGACAAATTTGTGTGACAAAATGTCTATTTCCAAGTTCACTTTTCCTAGACTTCTAATTTGTTTACCCGCTATTCCCTTTATAACTTTATTTTGACTCTGAATCAGAGTTTCTGAAATGCCTGAATATCAGGTTAAAGTTGATTTATCTATTATATTCACTGTACTGCCTGAATCTATAAGTACAGTACATGTCTTTCCATTTATTGGAATCTTCACGATGGGCAAATCCTTTCTGTTTATTTCTTCTTCTTTCATAGAGAATACTACATCCTTGCTATTTAGGTAAAAAATGCGGAAGAACCTTTATTTTCCATACTAGCCATTTCTTCTTTTTGTCTTTTATCATCTTGAAGGAAATTTTTTTCTTTCTTCTGTGAAGGGGTTAATTGTCACTGGCTTGAAGAGTTATTTGGCTTTGGGCGACTGTTACCTACTTCTATTACTTCCTTATTGGTTACCTTATTATTGATCCAACAGCATTTAGTTAAATGCCCAACCTTCTTCCAAATTGCACAGCTTCTAGGCTTTCTGCATTCATTAGTGGAATGATTTGTATACCCACAATTATCACATGCTACCTTAAGTCTTGCTCCTTAAGCTGAATAGTTCCCTTGAAATTGAATTATTTGTGTTCGAAGATTGACCAGGCTTATATGTCATGGGTGGACCATTCCTTGAATAATTCTGTCTACCTCTCTGGTTAGGATTCCATTTTCTGTTGTAGAAAAATAAAAAAAAGTAATTATATAAAAGAAAACGAAATGTAAATCTGTGAACTTACTTGACTGGCTTCCTGGGAATGTACATCCTAAAGGGATAGCGGCACAAGCTGCTCGTCTACAGTGAGGATGAGGCCCAGGAGAATAATTTTGTCTTCAATTAGCCACCCCAATGATAAAAAACTCTGCGAATGGGAGCAAGGCAATCTGTCCTCGCTCGCTCCGCTCTGGTGGCTGAATCGTCTAAACGAATCATTCTCGTTAGCAGGGGAAAACGACGCTCGCTCATTACACAACGGTATAAAGGATTGCACTCCGGAAGATTCCACATGTCACTTGTTGTGGTGTGATTGTCTGATCTTACAGCCAACATTATCAAGATCCCAGTGAACGCCTTCAGTTACCTCAGGTTCATGTCCCTGAGGGCAACATTGCCCTTTTGATGATAATTATTCCTCAAAAGGGCAAGTCGATCATTGGAACGCAAGACAATCCCCTGTAATTATAACTATTATCATATAAGCCTGCTACATATTCAACTCACACAAAGGTACACACTATCTAAGGCTACCCATAATATTAGTTCAAATATGTGGCAACACATGTGTAATGGTTATGATAATGAAGTAATACTGTAATAATAATAATAATAATAAGAATAATAATAATAACAATAATAATAATAATAATAATATATAATAATTAATTAATTAATAATCAATAATAATAATTATTATTTATTATTATTATTATTTTTTTTTTTTTTCTCTCTCTCTATCACAGTCGTCCAATTCGACTGGGTGGTATTTATAGTGTGGAGTTCCGGGTTGCATCCGGCCTCCTTAGGAGTCCATCACTTTTCTTACTATGTGCGCCGTTTCTAGGATCACACTCTTCTGTTGAGTCCTGGAGCTATTTCAGCGTCTAGTTTTTCTAGATTCCTTTTCAGGGATCTTGGGATCGTGCCTAGTGGTCCTATGATTATGGGTACGATTTCCACTGGCATATCCCATATCCTTCTTATTTCTATTTTCAGATCTTGATACTTATCCATTTTTTCCCTCTCTTTCTCTTCAACTCTGGTGTCCCATGGTATTGCGACATCAATGAGTGATACTTTCTTCTTGACTTTGTCAATCAACGTCACGTTTGGTCTATTTGCACGTATCACCCTATCTGTTCTGATACCATAGTCCCAGAGGATCTTTGCCTGATCATTTTCTATCACTCCCTCATGTTGGTGCTCTTACCACTTATTACTGCAAGGTAGCTGATGTCTCTTGCACAGGCTCCAGTGGAGGGCTTTTGCCACTGAATCATGCCTCTTTTTGTACTGGTTCTGTGCAAGTGCCGGGCATTTGCTTGCTAGTGGGTTTATGGTTTCATTTTTTTGTATTGCACTTCCTACATATGGAAGAGATGTTATTTCCGTCTATCGTTCTTTGAACATATCTGGTTCTTAGGGCCTGATCTTGTGCCGCTGTTATCATTCCTTCAGTTTCCTGCTTTAGCTCTCCCCTCTGTAGCCATTGCCATGTGTCATCGCTGGCTAGTTCTTTAGTCTGTCTCATGTATTGTCCGTGCATTGGTTTGTTGTGCAAGTCCTCTATTTTGTCTGTCATTCTCATGTCTCTGTATAATTCTGGGTCTTCGTCTATTTTTATTAGTCCTTCTTCCCATGCACTCTTTAGCCACTCGTCTTCACTGGTTTTCAGATATTGCCCCAGTGCTCTGTTCTTGATGTTAACGCAGTCCTCTATACTTAGTAGTCCTCTCCCTCCTTCCTTTCGTGTTATGTATAGTCTGTCCGTATTTGCTCTTGGGTGTAATGCTTTGTGTATTGTCATATGTTTCCTGGTTTTCTGATCTATGCTGCCTTCGTCCATTTCACTATTCCTGCGCTGTATATGTTACTGGCCACTACCATGTGTGTATGGCTTTTATCATATTTCCGGCGTTGAGTTTTGACTTGAGTATCGCCTTGAGTCTCTCCTGATCGTGTCCTTCATCTCTTGGTGTTTTATATCCCCTCCTTCCATTATTCCCAGGTATTTGTATCCTGTCTCATCTATGTGTTTGATGTTGCTCCCATCTGGTAGCTTTATCCCTTCAGTTCTCGGTACTTTGCCTTTTTGTATATTGACTAAGGCGCATTTTTCTATTCCAAACTCCATACAGCTTGATGTCGTCCATGTGTAAGAATTACATTATATATATAAACCAGTGACCTGGGGTCATGGCATTAGGAGGGTTCTACGTGACCAAAGCAGACCTAGATTATGCTATGCGCTGTCTGCAGTAGCCTGATCTAGCTCAAAGCTTTGTCAACATTCTTATGTTATGATAGCTTGCACAAACAACTTTCCATGGGAAGCGGTTGACCTGTTAAATTAACCTACGCCGGAAACTTGTAACTTCCGAGCGGCGAACTACGTATGTGTTTTATATGAATTGCTGAGATAGCTAATGGTTTCCGCTATCGACGCGATGCTTTAGAATGGCAGTTCCACGCCAACTATCAAACATATCGGTCGTCCGACCGAGCTGCATCTCCTAGTATGGAGTTACAGAATAAAGTTGTTAACTTGTTCAACTAGCCTGTTTGAATCATCTCCTCTAGACAAGAAAGAACCTCTCTACTAAGATATCCAAGGGAGATGAGAGGAACCAAACATTACTTACGGATAACAGCCGTAAGGGAAGAACAAAAAGTCTATCGCCAAGCGATAAGACATTAGAAGTGGTGGCAGCGAATAAACGAAGAACATAATTAACAAGACCCATATCAGCCGACCGAAGGTCTACAAGAACTAACTTCCACCTTCGACATCAAACTAAACAGAGGAAACGGGGATCTTCAATCAACGCAACAGTTTATGAAGACGCAACTATGTCCTTCATCGAGAGGAATACAAGCATTTAACACTGACGTTTGAGCAACTGTATCACTTATCTTCGAGAATCTACACCGGACGAGGGCGGCATCGAACATCGACGGAAAGAAGAAAACAAACACAGAGAACATCACCGATCTAGCAAGGACGGAGGCTGTGACGTCATCAATCTTGGACTTCACCGCGCATCGTGCACCGAGAGAAGGCCGTGACGTCATCACGACTTCCGACGCGAGAACGTGGACAGGAACTGTGACGTCATGCCAATGTCAACAATCCTTCGCAATATAATCTGGAGCTAAGTACCATTTTTATCTATTCAGGTCTTTTCCTCAGTGAAGTGTTGTTCATCAGAGTCGATCGTCCAGTATTCTGGGGTGACTTGTTCGCCATATTAATCTTCCTTCATTACAGAACCTATCTTCAACTACGAGGTTCTCGCCCGCAGATTAATTTTTTTTTTCTTTTCTCGTTGTCATTAACCGTTTCTTGCAGGAATTCTCCGTATAATATTTTATCATATTATCTGTATTTTTGTATCTTTTGGGGGATTTTCCTATTATTGAACACACTTATACAGTACATTGCTTATGCGTTTACGTAGTGGTCGAGTGTACTCTTATAGATATTTTGATAGGATTGCAAGGAATAGAAGTGATGAAGAAAAAGTGAAAGCCGAAATGGCAACTACTCCGGCTGGCAACCCCAACGTGGTGGACTCTCGTTAGCGCGAGGTCAGCGATTGTCCCTTTTCAGGGTCGGGTCAATGGGTTTTCCTGCCTCAAAATGTTGAGGCATGGATCTCATCTGTAGACGCTCATTTAAATGCAAAAAGCATCACAGACCCAGCAGTACAATTACAGGAGGCCAAGAGCTTCGTTGACTTTGCGAAAGGCGACGCAAGTGCGTATCTAAGGGGGGTTTTCTTTCCAAGAAGCGCTTACATGGGACGAGTTCAAAATTAGATTACGTGCCGTGTATGGGGGTGAAGAGGCTTTAGATGTAGTATTGGCATTGAGAAATATCCTTACCAAGCCTCATGACTCAGCTCAATGTTGTCGAGCGGGCGGCGCTAATTGCCGACCGGCTAAATGAATATCAGGATAGTTTAGGTAACTCCGGGTGGGTTGCGGGTGCTAAAATCAAAGTGAAAGATTTTATCCGTTTGATCTACCTTACGTCTATCACTGTAATGTTGCCTGAAGCGTTAGTACGGTGTTTTGATAAAAAATTGCAGCCCGACAGTACGGAATTAGATGTGTATAAACAAATCAAAAAACACATGTCTAAATGTACCGACCTAGATCCTTCGCTCATTCAAGTTTTTTTGCAAAAATGAGAACAAGCCACAACAAGTAAATGTGGTACATAATAATAATCAAGTTGCAGGGATGGTTTGTTATAACTATAAAACGACCAGGTCACATGATTTCAGACTGTCGGACGCGTTTTTGTTCAATACACAATAGTTCAACTCATTCATAACCGTTGCTACTCGAGAATCAACAGCAAACACTACAAACACGCAACAGTTGCTAGTGCAAATAAAAAGAAGGGTCCTCAGTACTATAATAAGAAGAAAAACAACCAAACGGAAATTCTGCACAACAGCAGAAACAAACAAATCGTGCTTCAGGTACCTCTGTTCCTGGGCCGTCTAGCCAGAACTCGCAAGGGCAAGCGAATTTTCAGGTGTGGTAAACAAAACAAATACCACGTAGTTCACTCCAAGGGGGGAGAGGGCGATGTTGGGTCATCAATATCAACATCTTTTGTATCAAATAATCAGTTTAATCATTTATCAGATCATTGTGAGACAATTGATTTTCCTATGAAAACACACGGCCGAATCAAAAAAATCTGTGCAGGTTCCCGTAGATTTGCAACAAATTCATGCAATTATTAGTCAAAACGACGTTGCGACCAACCTTACATGCAGTAAATTTGGACCATAAGTCATTCATTTGTTCTTTGATTCTGGATAGTCCACGTAATATAATGGATTTAAGGACTCATCATTTACTCTTTTCAAATTTCCCTATAGAAAAGTCCGGAATAAGGCTCTCAGGCATGGGAATAATGAATTAAATGTTGTGGGCGTAACTCATGTACAGTACAAGGTCGGTAAGCGCACGTTTGCTGATACCTTTGTCGTTGTACAAAACATTAATATGTATCCCGCAGTAATTATCGGATACCCGTCTATGGGCACTCAAAATATTATCTTAGCACCTGCAAAACACGGCGTGTATATCAAAGGGAAATTCTATAGTCTTCTAATACCCTAAAATCTGTTTTAGATAATAAAGAGACAGACAGAGTTGTCACTTACATTACGGAACCAATCACCTGTCTCATGAACCAAGAAATAATACAGGCAACCCAACAGAACTCTCGCTCACACCGTAATATCAGCTTGCACGCAAACTCTCGAGCCTAACGTAACTTCAAATATATTAGTGCGTGTAAAAGAACCTTGCCAGGATCTGAAACATTAATCCTTATCCGAAACTCTGAAAACACACGGATTATCCGTCACACAAGCCGTTTATACAGTCGGCTCACAACAGCAATGTAATATCGAAGTCTGTAATCATTTGAATACCACTTTAGTAATCCACAAAAATCAACATATCTTGGATGCCAAAGTTTA
>NC_061097.1:6681626-6697498 GCF_015104395.2 Macrobrachium nipponense | reverse complement strand
GTCCCAGGTGGCAACAAGGGCATTTCAGCCAATGCCCTGGGCAAGCACGTGATAAACACACCATCCTCCTACATATTCCAAAAATAAAACAAAACTATACTAATTAGTTATGTAATAAACACTGTCCCTCATCAATTTAGTTATTATAACTGTTTTTTGCAAAAAAACAATATGTGGCACTCGAACGGAATCGGCCCATATGGCAACAAGGGCATCTCAGCTAATGCCCCGGGCATGCACGTGATACAACACACCATCCCCCCACATATTCCAATAATAAAACAAAACTATACTAGCATGAACACTGCTCAATATGCAATGTTTACCTAATAAATTTGCTTTTTGCAAAAAAAAAAAAAAAAAAAAAAAAAAAAAAAAAAAAAAAAAAAAAAAAAAAAAAAAAAACAAACAGGAAGTGGCACTCGAAGGGAAATGGACCATATGGCGATATATGGCATCGCAGCCACTTCCAAGGTCCCGCATATAATGCCCACAACATCCTACAACATTTTCCAGTATCACAAAACTATACTGATTAGCTATTATGCACACTGTCCTATATGAATTGAGTATGTAATAACTTTGCTTTTTGCAAAAAAACACAGAAATTGGTACTTGAAGGGGACTGGACCATATGCTCTTATACAGGATGTCAGACATGAACAAAGGCATTCATATTATAGATACATCATCCTCTGACATATTCTAACATTACGTAACACTATTAGCATGAATACTATGCAATAAGCAAGGTTTACCTAAAAACTTTGCTTTTTCCAAAAGAAAAAATAAAACAGAAAGTGGCACTCAAAGGAAAATGGACCATATAGCAATATATAGCATCTCAGCCACTCCGAAGGTCACGTATGGCGTAGGTACACCATCCAGCCAGACTTTCTAACACAACAAAGACACATGACTATTGAGAAATTGTTATGTAATAACTTTGATTTACAATCACCTACCTCTTTAAGGTGAGTGCTGGTCGACCTCGACCGGAGCGATTCTCAGAAAAGGAGGAAGCACTTGAGGCAGACGTAGGCAGGTCTGAACACCGTCGCAGCTTGTAGAAGAGTGAACGTCTGCAGGTCAATCACACCCAGATTTGACACGGGCAATAATTCATTGGAAAAAACATGTTTTTTGAAATACGCCTTGGGTAGCGCACGACCTGTCGCATCTATTCAGGGTTAAAACATCACCAACCTCTTATTTACAGGTTGAATGTGGTGAACTACCTTGTAATAATAAAGAATGCTCTGAGAAATAGGCCAAGTGATTCGCCAATAAAAATATTATTTGAATTAAGAGATGCATTTATAAACAATCATCTATCGCCTTTCCCAATTAGAGCTAGAAGATTGTTTTAGTCACTAAATATGAATATACAAATTCCTCCAATAGTAATATTACCTCAGCCTTGGACAATGAGTAAAATGAAAGCTTGCACACAATAAAATATCTATAGAAAAATACTCATATATGCCAGCACACCACAGACAGCATACAATAGAGCATATGAGTCGAAAAGGTCTACTTATGCAATATACATAGATGGATCTAAATTAGAACATGGAGCGTGATAAGCTGCAGTGCCCCAAGACAAATCATATAAATTTTCTCTACCTAATATAGCTTGAATATTCACAGCGGAGCTGTGCGCAATTGCCTCGGTCATAAAAATAATTAAAGAAACATCACTGAATAATTTTGCCACTTTTAGTGACTCGAGAAGTGCCATAGAAGCCATCCAAAGTTACAAACTAAAAAGTAATATTGTACAACAAATTAAAATATTACTTCATAAATTATATATTATTGGGAAAAATGTAGAAATATATTGGATCCTAGCCCATGTAGAGCTTAAAGGAAATGAAGAGGCTGACAAAGCAGCCAAAGAAGCAAATCAAATGACAAGATCAAGTGTAAATCTCCCTATGAGTGATTATGTAACACACATAAAGATGGGTATTATAAGGAAATGGCAACATTTTTGGAATGAAGAATCAGAAAATAATAAATTAAAACAAATAAAACCTGATTTTGGAAAGTGGAGTTCATATCAGAGAGACACATGTACAAGTAATTCTGACACGTCTCCGTATAGGTCATACCCGTCTGACACATGGACAATTAATGAGCAGCCCACGTGGCTCAGCTCCTTAGTGCGCAGAGTGCAAGGTAGCTGTAACTGTCAGACATGTCTTATGCAAATGAACAAAGTACAACCAGCAACGACTGTCGACATTTGGAAACAAATCTATGAAAGAAATCTTGCCAGAATCCTCTGCATTTTCAGTTATGCCTATTTTTATGTTCTTGAAGTATTGTAATTTAGTTGATATAATATATGCCTAAGTAAAATGTGAAAATATTAAAATTGTTAGACTATTTAATGAATTTTAAAAGGAAAACTTTTAAAAGTTATTTAACTTATTCTGATTTTATTTTTTATGTATGTTTGATACGTGAGTAAATGTAATTACTGTGTGCATGTGTTCCAGTGTGAGTGTGTACCTTTGTGAAATTCTTTGTTTAATTTTCACTCATTTGTCATCACACCGAATAAACAATTCGGTTCCAGAGCTTTGCCTCTGGCCTAGATATGATTTTTTTTTATTTTAATCTAATCCTTCGGGTCATACCTATTAGAGTTGAAAGTCAGCTCAGTGGTCTGGCTAAACTACTTTAATAATACTGTAATAATAAAATTCCCACTGCATTAATGTAAATGATTAGCTTATATAACACACACTTCACTTGCAGTAGTTTATGTTAGATTAACATCACTGGTATTCATATTTCAACTGACTGCTTTTCAGATTCATGTAGTCTACCCAGTTGTGTCCCTCCTCCTGTGGACCAACAGTGTCACTCAGCTTGTTCTGCCAGTGCAAATCTTGGCCAATTATTCACTGGATTCCAGTGAAGCTCACGCTCACTTACAGTGCTCCACTGCTTAGTGTTAATCAATGTTGCTGCTATTGTTAAGTTCTTGATCCATATCTCATGCACCTACGAGATCGTGTAGGTTAAGTAATTTCTATTGCAACTTGATGGCACCTTTGTTTTACTATTGTGAATAGCAGTATTAATGTCATAGCGCCAGACAGTGGTACTGTAAATTATATCTTCTGATTGCCTTATAGGAATTATATTATTTTCGTGGACAAATTACAGTTACATTCAATCCTTTTGAGAAGTAATTTTTGCATTACTATTAAAGATTTGAACTTTTATGTTCATAGCTTGCATACCCACTCAGTAAATAGTCGTGTCTGCACAAGGTATATATTTTTGAGGAGAGAAAGTTTTAGATTCCTCATATTTAATTTAATTCCTGGCACGCAGTGATGAATACATTGACACACACAGACACTCACATGCATGCATATATATTATTATAATAATAAATATAATATATAAATATATAATATATATATATATATATATATATATATATATATATATATAGTATAAAATAATATTAATATATATATATATATATATATATATATATATATAAATATATATATATTATATAAATATATATATATGATATATATGATATATATATATACAATATATATATAAATATATATATATAAATATATATATATATATTTAATATATATATATATATATATATATATATATATATATATATATATATATATATATATATATATTAGGTGCGAGTGTGTATCTATTTTACGATTCGGGAACCTAATGCCTTCTTTAGTCCTATTTCCTCAATAGTTTTAAAAAACATAAATTATTTTCCTAATAATATTCCTCGCAGCTTGTTTTGAGAAATTTTGGGACAGGGAAAAGATATGTCATTAATTGAAAGAGAAATAGGTGGAAGAAAAAAAGAAAAAAAGGAGTGAAAGAGAAGACCATCAACTTTCATACAGCGGCAGATAACATAGGTAATCGCTCTAACGAGAAAGGAAAAGAAAATTACAAAAAAGAGCACATGTATAAAAGCTTTGTGATAAATTGTAGCTGGGTAAATATATAATTAGGTACACAAGAACTGTTGCAAGAAAAGAAATTTAGATGGTTTATAAACAGTGATAAAGAGAAATGGGTTATGAGTTGTAAGAAAAAGGTGGAAGAAACAAAAGAAAATTGTTAAATTAGAAAAAAATAGAAATATGAAAAAACTAAATAGGAGGGTGGGTTAGGAAAATGGGAAAGATGAAACATTGCAGAAGGAAAAGGAAAAAAATAGAATGGTAGAATGGAACCTGAAAGGTATTGATGTAAGGGAAGAAGTGAAAATTTAAATTATTTTGAGGGAAAAGAAGAATCAAGGAGTAAGAAGGATTAATGGAAAACGAAGCTAGTGAAAAATCTTTTAAAATTCCCTAAGAAAAGTGTGTCTAAAAAAACCATGCTGACAATTCAGACAAAATTTATATTTCGCAAATAGCGTGTAAGTTCTAAAAGAAGCTGCCATAATTGTTTAGCTTGCTTCTATCTCTATATCTCAGAAAACAATACAGTCTAAACTTTCCAGTCTTTATTACTGGAAAGGGCATGCAATATAAGACAAATAAAGACTCGAAACGGTTTTCAAACATGAAGGGATGAACTAGAAAGCAATTTTGGGAATAAAAGAAAAGTCAACCCGACCACTTACTTTTTGCTTACTCTGGAAGTAAGCCTACAAACTACTTTGTTTTTATTGTTGTTGTTATTTGGCAAAAAAGGTGTTTCGTGCTGAGGTAAAGATACAGAAATTTTAGGATTGGATAATTATTATTTACATATTTGAGTGTAAATGTAAAAAAATGAATAATGTGCATAGAACAAGTCAGAAAATGATTTCAAATAAAGAATATCGTATTCTTTTTTATTTTCGTTGGTGAAACAATGGGCTATCTGTCCGTAGATTTTATATCCTTTTCATTTGATCCTTCTTGTTAGTATGAGTAATACTAATTATGAGTATTGTATAATTACGAAAATCACCTCATGTTAAGTTAGGAATGTATGTTTGCAACTTATGCATCAGTGGAAAATCTTGCACATATCCCGAGTAAACTAGAGGTCGGATCGTGCCTTGTTTTTCTTGAATTCAACTGGCTTCCAGACATGGCAAACAAAGAAACTTCAGAAAGAAACAGTCTTTCAATGGTATTGCTTTCTCTCTCTCTCTCTCTCTCTCTCTCTCTCTCTCTCTCTCTCTCTCTCTCTCTCTCTCTCTCTCTCTCCTTTATTTGCATAGGTTCGTGACTATTTTTTAACTTGTAAATATAATAACAATTGCTATAGTATTGTAAATAATTTTGATTGAATTTTTTTCTATAAGACAGATAGAGAGCATCTAAGTGTATACATACATTCATTTACAATGAAGTGTACATTATTGCATAATAAACCCATATAGAGTATCGAAAGTACATCTGTGTGTTAGATAGCAATTGAAATTATCTGTGTCCAGTGTTCACATCTTTCAGTATAAATTTCTTTCACTACACTCTCTCTCTCTCTCTCTCTCTCTCTCCTCTCTCTCTCTCTCTAATCTCTCTCTCTCTCTCTCTCTCTCTCTCTCTCTCTCTCTCTCTCTCATATTCCCTGGCAAATGAATGAGTGAAGTAATTTTTGTTTCTCTCTCGTTTCCCTCTTCCCGCCAGTGCATTAGAGTAGGAAAGGGAACTGTACTTTTAAACCGGAGCTCAACTAACCTAATTGACAGCCCCAGTGTCCATGGAGGGAATCCGAAATACCAAGGAAGGAGAAACCAGAATAGGAGGAGGGGATGGGGGGAAGTTCAACCAGGAGATGTAAACACGAAATAAACTAAAGAATGATAAATGATAAAAGAAGGAAGCAAAACATGATGAAAACAAGAATAGATAACATTAATGAATAGGGAAATTAAATATACTTAAAAAGATTATAGCAAACAGAGTAAAGAAAATGAAAGGTAAATGACACAGGAAAGTACGAATGAAGTAAAGGAGATTGGATGCTAAATAAGATCAGGACATCAAAGCAGTGTGGGTGAATCTTTTTCACCAAATGTTTGTTCATACGTGAATATTTTTTCCCTTCAGTTTTTCTGCTAATTGCTTGTGATTGTAACTCCTGAATTTCCAATTATTATTCTTTCTTTCTTCTTTGTTTCTTATTCATACCATTAGCTTGATCTTTTTACGTATATCCTGGTTTCTGTATTTCCTATTCATGTGATTTCATATTTACAGAATTTCTTCTCATTTTTTCTCTTCCACTTAATTTCATCTTTCATTTTCTTTTTTCTTTTATTTTATCTATTTTAATTATTTTAGTTTTTTTTCACTTTAAGTCCGCTTATATTTTCCCTCACAAATTCTTTTCTTTTGTGGTCGTCCAACACATCCTTGCCTGATGGTCAAGTAAACATATTGTTCGGCCATTCCATCAACGAGGTTCACCTCTTCTCTCAAGGGAAATGAACTTTTCCCTCTCCCTGCGGCTAACGTTTACTCTAGAGCAGAAAATCGATCTTTTGTTATTTTGTTCTGTTTCTTTAGTTTGGATTTCTTTTATCAAAAACAAAATGACTATTCAAAAAAAAAAAAAAAAAAAAAAAAAAAAAAAAAAAACAAAAAAAAAAAAAAAAAAAAAAAAAAAAAAAAAATCCTCAAACTTGAGGAGGGTCGTGACTCTTCAGTCAGGCAATGTCCATAGATCACGACTTAAGCCCAAGGGGAGGAGGGAGGAGGACTGAAGTTCCTAAAAGGGACCTCCCTGTAAGGCGAGCTACATGGCATGTACTTATAGCAGAGGTACATCTTTTACGTGTACTTCGATTAAGTTTCATCTAGTTATTCTGTTGAGAGACTATTGCTCTCTCTCTCTCTCTCTCTCTCTCTCTCTCTCTCTCTCTTTTCAGGTGACCTTGTTTTCTAGCAGGTGGAACAGACACGAAATCTTTTGTGAGGTATTATCGCACAGATACGATTCCTGTCCACAACGCGTCTACGTTTTGTATGTGCCTTTGATATCCAATCCGCAATACCTCGGAATTAATATATTTTCATATGTTTTATCCGATACGGTATTTTTTCTATTTTAAAGTAATTTCGTCCTCTCGTCGATTCGAACCAGCGCACAGAGGAGAAATCAGGTCTTCAGTGATGATACCGATTCCGACCTTACAGATCACTTTCAAACTCAAGTATTTGTAATTAGAATCGATACCCACCCACCTCTGCCATGTTAACAAAGTCGTAAGTTTGCCGCAGATAGCCATATTATGAATTTTTATCACACCATCGTTATTTGGTTAACATATATATGAAAATATATTAATTCCGAGGTAGACTGAATAGGATGGTGAAGGACATTTATAGCTTAATGTGTGTGTATATATATAATATATATATATATAATATATATATATATATATATATATATATATATATATATATATATATATTATATATATATATATATTTATATATATATATATATATATATTTAATATATATATATATATATATATATATAGTATATATATATATATATATATACTATATATATATATATATATATATATATGAATGATCCTCTTTTGCCATTCACTACATCATCAGTAAACACATTTACACAAAACTTCTCTCTTTTCTAAAAGTCTTAGATCCACACTAGACTTACTTTGTTTTCTCTGGCACCTTCCTTCCCGCACTTACAGAAAATAACTGTCCTTTGCTAATTTGCTGTGGTCAGATAAACCGGTAAAGGAAGAGAAGAGGTCTCATTTGCTCAGTCAGCCTTCCAGGCTTAAGTCCAAACTGCTCCGTCCCAGGCCCACTTCTGGTCCATTCTTCCACCTGTCTGCTGCCTGGATCACTGCCGAACGAAGTGACGAGTCCACCTTCCATTGCTGCAAAAAGAGAAGTTGGATCCTATAAGAAATCATGACGGTAAGTGCGGGTTTCTAGTAGCAGTCTCTGTATTACTCTTATTTTACTTCCCTGTGTTATTTCCTGTCTGTGTATGTGCGAACATCCATAGTAACCCATGGTCATTCCCCCACAACTGTGTTCCCTTATTCTACAAGCTAATCTAATTTAAGAGCTCTGATTTCCTTGAAATTGGTGTAATAATACTTATTGCTTGATTGACCTAGTGGTATTAGCATTACTAGGAGAATTTACTGAAGGAGATAATGTAAGTCTGTGGTCGTGTTCACATTCCCAACCCCACCGAACAGTAATATTTTGAGTAGTAATTTAGTTATTCCTTGCCCTCTGAAGAGGTTCTGTGAAAATAAGATTTACCTTAAACAAGTCTAAGTGTTGGCAGCATCACCGCATGTCCAACCTTTGTGTATCATAACTGTTGATAGGACGTCTTGTGTTGCATGTATTCCTGCTGTATCTCTACTTGCTGTGAGGTGGACCTCTCCTATCCTTAGAACCTCTGGGCACCTTAGATGTGCGTTGCCAATCTATACACGTGTCCAGCACGTGCTCTAGTGCTACAAGCAATTATTTCCCTTACTAAATCAGACCTAGAGGGTCATTAGCATATTTAGAAGTGTAAATACATCCCCTATAAATTTATCCCTTGTAGTTTTCCTTACAATTTTCTATTTAATTTTAATCTGGCCCTCAGCCAACATTTTCTTTTTCTATTTGTGGTTAAGAACTCGATTGGGGTTCCATTGGTTGTAGTCATATGCAGTGAATCCATTTTGCAGTCCATCAAGTCGTAAATTCACAAAAGTTGTGACCTTTCCTAGGATATCCTAATAAATTAGCAATGCTAGAGTTGATTTCATGAAAGAAAAAGGAACCTGAAATCTCTGTGCCATAAGCCCATTTGAGCAAAGGTAAGGAAGAGAAGCCCCATAGCAAGGTAAGAGCATTTTTTTCAAGTTTAGGTATTTATCGTTAAGGGTAAAACCAAATTGTGACAGCTATTTTTTTCAGCTAGAAGTAGGAAAGCATGCCAATTTTAGCTAGGAGACAGAGAAATTTTGATCACTAACCATTAGTTATATGTGCCCTGCATGAAGCAAGGTAGCTTGGAAAGTGCTATAATTAACAGGTAGGGGTGTGAAAATACTACCAACGTAGGTTCTGATGGTTGTAAAAGGCTACTAAAAGGACATCTGATGCCTTGAAGTCTTTTTTTAGTAAAAGGCTAGGCCCACTTTCCAGTAACTGTAGAAACTGCTGCCTTGCAGGTGGACTTTTTAGTCAAATGCTAGGCCCACCATCAAGAACTGTCGTTGATGACATCATTGGCATACATTTGTAAAAGCCCCTTTGCCAAACAATAAACCATGCCTCGTGTTTTACGGAATATGAGTCCGGCTATGGTGTCCCCTGTAAGCGACATGCATCAGAATCCACTTAGTGGCATGATAAATGGGTGAGGGGTACCACAGGGGTCACAACTGGAAGATAAGAGAAGCTATGTGGAATGTAGATACTCTAGCAGGAAAACTGAGGAAGGTAGTAGATACAATGGAGAGGCAAGGCATAGGGTGTAAAGGTAAGGTAAACTTATGCTGAAACTATCTTGCCCAGGCATATCATTCTCAAGAATCAGTGAATAATTTATAACAATTTAAAAAAAAATTAAAGAAATTGTAACATCTAGGTGAGCATATATTTTATCTCACTAACTTCTTAGTTAGTCTAACCTTAATCTAAAAGTGTTAGTAATATACTTAGTTCTATAAAATATGTACACTATGAATGATGAGTTGAGAGAAAGAGTTAGGGTGGATGAAATTGTTAGTGATGGTGACAGGGAGCGATTGATGGAGATGTGAAATAAGTGAAGTTTGTTGAGCTGTGGAGATGAGGATTTTGGAGCATCTAAACTTCTGAAATGTAAAATAGTTCTGAAAGACGATACCCCCATATATCAGCGTCCCCTACACTTTTCCCCGCATATCGCACAAGAGATTGAGGAGCAGTGTGATAAGATTGGGAGAGTAGGGGTGATAGAGAGGAGTGAAAGTGCCTAGAATAGCCCCATAGTCCCTGTATGAAAGCCGGATGGAAGTTTGCGGATGTGTGTTGATTACAGAAGGGTTAATGAAGTGACTGTGAAGGAGCGATTCCCAATGAATGTAGTGTCTGATTGTGTGTACAAGATGCATGGGATGAGGGTGTTAACCAAATTAGACCTGGTAAGGGGCTATTATCAGATGCCTCTTGAGGAGGGGAGCAGGTCTGTTACAGCTTTTTCGAGTGGTAGTTGCCACAACCAATTTAAAAGGTTGAGTTTTGGGTAGGCTAACGTGCCTGCTGCCTTCCAGAGGGTAATGAATGTAGTTTTGGCTGGGTTTGATAGAAAGAAGGTGGCTGTGTTTATAGATATTTTGATTGCAAGTGAAACTGTTGAAAAGAAAGTGGAGTTGCTTCAGAAGGTGGTGGAGCATTTGGAAGAGGTTGAAGTAAAAGTGTAGCTTGAGAAGTTTACATGGTTGGCTGGGGAGATGGAATTTCTTGGACATATGGTGAGTGCAGGTGGTGTAAGGAAGAGCAAAAAGTTTGTACAAAAGGTGAGATAATTTCCACATCCCCAGACTGTGTGTGAGTTGAAAGGTTTGTCAGGTTTGATTAAGTTTGGAAGGAAGTTTGTTAGGGACTGTTTGGGGAAAGGAAAGCCTCTGACAGTATGGATAGACAAGAGAAATTGCACTAAGTTGAAGTGGGATGAGTGAATGGTGAGAGCATTTAAGAAATTGAAAGAGGAGGCTGCAAGGGAATTCACCTTGGCGTTCCCGGATTGTAGCAAGGATGCGAGTAGGCTAGAGCTCTGCACAGATGCTAGTGAGTTTAGTATGGGGGTATGTTTAGTGCAGATGCAAGAGGTGCATGGAGAAGAGCAATTGAGAGTGATAGTGTATGTAAGTAAAGCCTTTAATAAAGTGGAGCAAAAGTACTTATAGCTTGTGGCTATAAGGTTCCTTGTGATACGACCAAACCATCAGCGGTTACTGAAAAGGATTAAGAAAGAAAGTGTGAATGCTAGTATTGTGAGGGCGATTGAGGATTTGAGTGAGTTTATCTTTAGGTTAGAGTATATGCCAGGGAGTAAGAATAGGGGGGATTACAGACTTTGTGAGTGTTTGTTTCTGGCATTGAAAGATTTGGAGAGTAAGGGTCTGGTTGAGCGAGTACCCGAGAGCGCAAATGAGCTTTGAGTAAGGTTGATGTGTGATGTGCAGAAGGAAGGGGACATATACAGAGGAGCAGGGTGGGGGAGAAGAGATGTTGTTGCGGTTGTTGGAGGTAACAGAGTTATTTGAGGTTGAAGTGTTTCTGTATTTTGGTGGGATGGACCATTTGCGTATAGGGGGAAGCAAACTGCAAATAGTGAGCATGGGATTTTGAGAATTCAGTATGGGGAACATGGTTGTAGTTGGTCAGCCAGAAAAGGGGATTGTGAGGGGGATTTGAATCAGAAGTATGAAAGTAGGGAAATAACGGAGGAGGAATGTTGGGAGGATGCTTGTGGTATGGATGATCAGGTAGATGCAGCAGTGAATGTGTGTATGCATGGAACCCAAGGGAAAATAGTGACGTTTGTTGGAGTGAATGATAGTGGGTACTGTAGCTTTGTTGATACTGGGGTACAGGTTTCCCTAGTGAGTGGGTCAGTGGTTAATGAGATTGAGAGATGCGATTGGGGACTGAAAAGGTAGTGTTCAAGTGTAAGAATACATGGGTTAGGACAGGGAAGGTACAGCTGAAGGTTAGTGGAGTTGGAAGTGGTACATAACTTTATAGTCATGGGAGAAGAGATACGCTGGCTAGTTTTTTAATAAGGATAAATTTTTTGAGGATACATGATATAAGTCTACACATAGGGAATGGGGTTCTCAGAAAGGGGGCAGTAAGATAACAAGGATTCAGGATAGCAGTGTGTTTGTGGCAAACTTTGTGGGTATGATTGATGTTGCTAGAAGTGAGGATGATTTGTTAAGCGAGGAAGAGATTGAGGAAATGCAAGATACATTCTTGGAGATAAGTAAGTTGCAAGAATGCATGTTGGGAGGAGTACAAGTGGAAGATTGGCTGTGTGAGTTGGAGGTATACAAGAGGTTTGCAAGATACTTTGTAGTGTGCAAGAATATAGTGTACTTTTTGCACCAGGGAGGAATGCATGATAAGGGAGTGTATGTGCCAGTGTTTCCCATTGACTCATCCATGAGTATATGCCTGTTGATCCATGACCGGTTTGGGCACATGGGAAGAATAAGTTGTGAGAATGCATGAGAGAGAGACTATTTGTGCCTGGGTTAAGTAAGATTTGTGTGGATGTGGCTGTTACATGTGAAGAATGTCAGAGGGGAAAGTATCAGAATGTGCATGCAAGTCCACCTGTGTTGCGACTGCAGATGAAAGAACCATTTGAAATGCTTCTGATTGGCTGTGTTTCTTTGCCAATGACTGCGAGAGGGCATGCAGGAATGATTGTGAGGGTGGACCACATGAGCAAATTCGTGTGTGGTCCCCTTCAAGAATAAGAGGAGTGATACTGTTGCGCAAATGGTGAGCCAAGTGATGTCGATATGTGTGTTAGCCAGTGAGAATGTTGAGTGATAATGAGCCTAAGTTTGTGGGATGGGAATTTAAGGAAATGCTGAGGGAATGGGGTATCATACATGTTTATTCTACTCCATACGTTCCCAGTGCAAATGGTTTGGCTGAAAGGACTGTTATGACGTTGACTGAGATTTTGTGAATGATGCGTAAGTGTGATAATGATGGGGATATGCATGTGGGGCATGCAGTATGGGTGTACTACGCCACGTTGCAAAAGAGCGTATGTTATCCTATAAGTATGTGTTGAATTTTGAGAGAATTATTTGGCCAAAGTTGGTGTTATCAGAGAGTGAGATGTGTGGAAGAGAGCAAGTGGGAGGTTTGAAAGTTTAGTGTTGGGGATAAAGTGTTGAAAGGTGATTGAGGGAGGAAGAATAAATGTGAGTAATATTAGAGAAAAGTTTGAGGGGCCTTTTGAGGTTTTGGAAGTGGAATAAAGTGGGTTAAGCTATGTTTTAGGGAAGTTGCAAATAGATGGGGACATGGATGAGGTCAGGGCACATCATAATCAGCTCCACAGATGGAGGCATGTGCCACAGTATGTCCATGAGAATGTGATGAGTGAGTGGTGGAAAGTGAATAAATATGAGACGAGCATCAGAGAGCAAATGGTTTTGCAAGATCGGCAGAGAGTATTTGTTGAGTTTGGAAGAAAGCGGAAGAAGGTAAGAAAAGGGAATGAAAGGGAAAGGTGAGGAATGCATGATAAAGAAGGTAGTGTTAGGGTAGAGATGGTTGACAAAGTGTGCAACACAGATAAGCCTGGAGAGGGAATGGATGAGACTAACAGTGTGTTGGTTTGAGTTGACAGAATTTAGCGAGATTTCAATGGGAGGAGAACCATGTCGTAGGAAAGTGGTTTGCAGTATAAATGAGTCTCATCAAGAGTTTGTCAGGAATATGAATAAGGTGAGTGATTTGGTGGAAGAGATACGGGATATATTGGGGCAAGAGTTAGAAGGCTTAAATGAGATAATGAAAGTTTAGATGAAATTGGTAAGGAAGTGAATGATGATGCGATAAGAGTGTATGAAGGACCTCGAACAAGATCCAGTGAGCCAGCATCCAAACAACAGTGGTTTTTAAGGATGTCTATTTAGTGGATGTTATGAGTATGTGAAGGGATGTTGTCAAATGTAACAGGGGAGGAAATATGGGGGAATTGATGAATTGAGAGAGAGAGAGAGAGAGAGAGAGAGAGAGAGAGAGAGAGAGAGAGAGAGCGGCTGGTTATTTCGTCTGCTGTCACGCTGGGCTGTTTGCATTCGTCAAAAACGATAGGAAGGGTCTTGGATGTTTTGCGTATTTATTACATGGTATTTTTATGTTTATTATTATTGTTACGATAGTATGGGGAAGGTTTGTGCATTTTTTTTTTTGAGAGAGAGGAGAGCGTGAGAGGGTGTGAATGATGAATGGGTAGTTGATGACTGAACTACTTGTTTGATGGGCATTTTGGCTCATTAAGTGGCTCAGTCAATGAGCATTCAAGGTCAGTCAGGAGGAGTCAATCAATGAAGGCATTCGGAGTGAGAGGTAGTCAGTCAGTACAGTCGTCTGTGTGATTTTCACATATGTTTTTGGGTATTCAGTAATCATGTTCTGTCGAGCATGTGTCCATCTGTGGTTGTCGAGTTGGTGAGAGATTTGTTGAGTTGATGTGTGTAGTCTTGGTACTTGTTCAGTGTTTTTGCGTTGGTATTCAGCAGTTGTTGGTGACAGTTGGTTTGGTGTTTGGCAGTTTGCTAGTGGCGGTGGAGTTTGTTTTTCGATAGCCATGCCCAGATTGTGTCAAGTTTCCTGTTGAGTAAATGTGTTTCAGATTTCATTTTTTGCTTTGCTGAACCAGGTGCCCTTTTAATAATTAAAGTAAATGGGAAAGTGTGGCTGGGGGAAATTTGTAAGCCAGGATTGATTAACCTAAATGTGGGGAAGTATTGCTTGTTTGGTTAGCTTGTAATCCTGCCACACGTAGACTCGAGCATGCAGGCATTTGGTGCCCCCCCCCTCTCTCTCTCTCTCTCTCTCTCTCTCTCTCTCTCTCTCTCTCTCTCTCTCTCTCAACCAACCAACCGACTTCTCTGCAACTCATAAATCAGACTCATAATTATGAAATTAAACTTTATTTGCAAAAAACGAAATGATTAACTGAATAAGTCAAATTATGAAACTTTAGCTTCTAAACACAACACAATGAATAATGGACCATTATAAAAAGATCAATTCAAAATAGGAAAACTAAAATGAACCTGAGATGGGACCAAAAACTATCCACATCTTTTCCCTTTCCATTTATTGAACATCAGCCCCAATAAAAATTTAGTAATAAAGTAATTAGTCTCTCACCAGCAATTAGCACAACCCCATTATGAGGATTTGCAGATCTGTCAGTAAAGAAGGACTCCCACATAAATAATTTGTAAAAGAAATCAAAATAATATTAATCAGTTCTTCTACAAAGGTTATATGAAAGAGGACATCTCTGAAATAAATATTTAAGATACAAAAAGACAGAGATGCACTTGGGTATAAATGCAAGTAGGCTTACCCATTTCAGCCATAAACACAAAGTCTAGTAAAATAAAATCAGGCCATCCTAGATTCATCCTCGAAGTAGTGGCCAGTTATCTTTTCTCACCCATCATATAGGGGAACAGACCCAATGTACTCATACAAACTTTACTTTCCTCACAAGACACGCCCCTTGAGATGACGTCACTGACATGTATCGAGTTCATTACACAGGAAGAGTTGTGATGGCATATACAGGTAATAGTCCCACATATGAAATCTAACTAAAACCAGATTTGGAAGTGTACCTACTTCCGCTCATGCACAAATGCACGCAACCTATATGCCCTTGTCTGCGGAACTGAGACAACGGTCTTCAACATCATGCCACCCAAAAAGGGATGTGTCCACATTCCACGACCCGCTCTGTCTCTGTTGGAGTCAGCGATGACGACTGAAAAAAAAAATTTACTGACACTCGCTTTTCTAATTTCTTGAAGTAAAGTTTTGCTATTCTCTCCATTGTGCACCAAATCCTAACTATGCACTTACAAATTAATGAATTACATTCTCATATTTAATAGGAGCTCTAACCACCACCTTTTTTGGACGTCCTACACTCATCTGTATCCCATACATATCTAACAAATACCCAGTCAAAAAATATCCTAACTCCCTAACCCAAACTCTCCAATTGTCCCCATCATTTGCTATACAATTTCTCATATTCCTTGAAAAAAGTCCCCTATCTCCTTAATCCCTTATTCCTCTTATTGTGCATCTCACGGT
>NC_061097.1:6666626-6676626 GCF_015104395.2 Macrobrachium nipponense | reverse complement strand
ATCAAATGACTACAGGAATCCTTAGACAGTCTTAAAACTGTGGAAGCAAATAACAAACTTGCACTGATCCGGGATACGATCAAAGGAGTGCAAGAATCACTTGGCAAACATACAGCCACCAGACTACTTTGAATGCGGCATCCATTATTTCCTCGCCTCCCAGCAACACGGGAGAAATGAGGGTGCGACACGAAGTTGAGATGGCCATACCCACCCAGATGTCAACTGGCCACTGTCCCTCGGTTGAAGTGCCCCTATCACCTATAGACCGTTCTGAGGGGACTTTTGGACTCATAACCTCTTCTCCCTTCCTAGTGCCACTGGTGGAAACTAGGTCTTTAGCTATGGTCACCAGCTCTCATGAACCTCCCAACCCTATCTCTCCCACACAACCCCCATCGTAGATGTGGATGAGAGTGATCATGAGGCATCTGGCGGCTAGCAAATACAAACAAACAAAAAAATAGAAGAAGATAAAAAAAGAACTCGTCTGGCTGCTTGACAGGAGCCCAACAATTGTGTTTCACTTCGCCCGAAACCTGAGAAGAGATGTCACATAGCAATTCACAAAGTGCACTCGTCGGTGACACTAGACACCATAGTGGAGAGAGTCAAGTTTCTCATGGGCTCTGACCCCTTCATCTCCCACGAACTCCAATGCAAAAGTTAAGCACAAAGTAGCTTACAGGATTACCTGCCTATTTCAACACCTTGGTGTTCTTAAATGTAAGAATTTCGGTTCTAATACAAAAGTCACAAGATATAACCTAATCAGGGACACCGCCCTGCCGCTGGGAACTTACTTACAGACTCCCCATGCATGGTCACTTCCACCACAAGTGCCAGCCAACCACCTGCAGCGAGTGACTGCCCACTTCCCCAGCTAACCCCCCATCCATCCAAAATAATCAGCGCTTTCGGCTCCTATCTTCGCGAGCAGCCATAGATACATTATATGTAATTTCTTGGAATACTTTTGGCCTCAAATGGAACATTCCTCTCTTAAATTTGGTCTGCAAAAACTTCAAAGGCATTATTGCATTGTGAGAAATGCTCCTCTTCAATTCAATACATGAAGACTTCACAGTTTTCTCAACTTCATCGATGCAAGTTAAAGATCAAATTATAGCATGTTACCCAAAAGAGGACCTTTCTTTCCTGTGGCACAAATCGTTAGATAACTTGGTAAATGTGATGAACTACATGAGTGACAGGTTACTGGGACTCCAAGTGACAGTAGGGGACTATAAGATCAAATAATTAATGTTTATAGGCACTGGGAAAATAACGATAATTTTGATCAATACTGCGTGATCCTAGGTGAGATACACATTATTATTCGCGAACTCACTCGCTTATTCAAAATCATGCTCTCCAGATTAGCTATGTGATGCTCCTCCCTCCCTCCTCATATTCTTTTGTACTACAACCTCCTGGCAGGACCACTGCATCACATCTCCATAACTTCATGATTTCATTGTGACCTGCAACATTAGCTACGATCCTGCAATGGGCTACGATTACATCCCTTTACAGGTGTCTTAGTACCCCATCCCTCCCTACCGTGAACCCCCTAACTGATTGCCCACCAGCTGTACACTAGGATTTTAAAAACCAAGATCAAAAGAAAACCAGATATTTTAGGGCGACCACGGAAACTAGGTTGCGATCTATTAATAGTCCAACCGGCAGATGCCTTACTTTGTACTAACACAAAATGCAAAAATGACCACCGCAGAAACGATCTGAATGAATTCTATTCGAACATAATTTCTGCTATGCTTGTTTCCGGCAGAGCTACCTCCAGGTTTCGTCAAGGTAATTCTCGCAATATACCTGGTTGGAATGATATGGTTAAAAGTCTATATTTCATATTTACGAGAAATGTTTTTGCTAATGAGATAGGCGAGAACGCAGTCCAAACTTGCTCTTAAACACAGCAGATTAAATGAAAAGCAACTAAGAGCCGATGCAATATCTAGAAATTTAGAATCCAGTGATTATCCTTGTCTTTGGAAAGACACTCAATCGCTAAATCCCAAAATTAAAAAGCTATCACAGAGAGTAGGAGAAGCAGTCGGCGACGAGGCTATCACAAGTATGCGGGGCGATCACTTCACCAATACCCAGAATTGCATAAATGATCAAGACACCCGAAGGGATGTAGATAACCTCCTTACTGATAACAGTCAATTTCATTTCGCAGATCGTATTACACCAGGTAACATCAGTGATGCCATAAATAACCTGTTTAATAATAAATCACCTGGCTGCGATGGTCTTCCTTCAGAGGCTTTCAAATTCTGCCACCCGATAATCTACTTTTTTGCTAGCTGCCCTATTCAATGCATGCATAATTCACCAGTTTCTTCCAGACTCCCGACTCCTAGTTCACTTAATACCATTAATCAAAAACAAGCTAAAGAATGCAGCTGACCCTGGCAATTACCGTCCGATTGCAATCACTATGATCGGGCCGAAGGTACTTGAGTTAGTTCTTCTGGTGAGACTTCTCTTTCTACACAGCACTGACAACCAGTTCGGATTTAAAGCAAACCACTCAACAGACACCTGCATCTATATACTGAAAGAATTGCTGAACTATTACCTATCATCAGCCTCTCCTGTTTTCCAACAGCCACACCTCTGTATTTAATTGGCCTTTTGTATTGTTTGTTCTCCACACATTAATTCTGTGACAAATGAGGTAACGTATTTTCGTACACTTACGGCTCTCTAAACGGGCTTCGGCAAGGGGGCATTCTCTCTCCATACCCGTTTAATATGTACACAGATGCCTTGAATGTCCAACCGAACACACTCCCAATCGGGTGCACTGTCAACAAAACAACTATGAACAACCTCTGTTACTCCGACGATATGGTTCTTGTTTTCCCATCAGTGAAAGGTCTCCAACTACTCATCGACCTTTGCCGCCAATATGCAGAAGAATTTGATATCCTATTGAAAGAAACCAAGACCCAATGGATGTCGCCGCTCCAGAGATCGCTGAAGCATATTGCAGCACCACAAATTTTCCTCGGTAATTATCGACTGGAATTCGTGCACGAATGTCCGTATTTGTGTCACATTATCACGGACGACCTAAAAGGTACGGCAGACATAGAACAGAGGCGTCGTAAACTATGTGTAACTGGCAACATGATTGCAAGGAGGTTTGCCTTCTGTCACTGAGACATTCAACTGCTGCTCTTCCGCTCGTATTGCTATAGTATCTATTAGTGTTCCCTTTTGACGAACTATACCCGAAAAACCATGAGCCGCATCACTGTTGTTCACAATGGCATTTTGAGACGTCATGACAAACACTCCTCGATACCATTGTGCCACACAGATGTTCACAGAAAACCACCTGGACAATTTAAAAATCATTGTAAGGAGAACAATGTCCAGTCGGATCACTCGACTGCGAAACAGCAGCAATTCGCTGATACAGAGTATCCTAAGTAGCGAGACAAGAAAAAGATATAAATTGTGGGGAAGGTGGGAAAATGAGGCGTTTTTTTCATAAATGACTTAATGTCTGTTTTTACAAAATGTCACCTGCATAATCTGTCATTATTATTGTATTACAACGATTATTGTTATAACTCGTATTTTCCTTTTATTATAATTACTGTGATTATAATCAATATATAGTTTTGTTATATCAAATTTTCAACGATTCTAATTTCATTACACTTATTACCAGTATTGTGATCGCCATCTTTTATACTACCTCAGCCAGTGTGGATTTTGCCGATTCATTTTTTTCCTATCATGTTATCTGATGTATCTAGTGACCTTGAGCTGATAATAAAAACTATTATTATTATTATTATTATTATTATTATTATTATTATTATTATTATTATTATATTATTATTATTATTATTATTATTATTATTACCGACTCGGCCAACAAGTGAGGTATAGGTTGATACCGATTCCGACCTTACAAATCAATGTAGAACTCAGATATTGGTAATTAGAATCGATATTCACCCACCTCCGCCATGTTAACCAAGCGTCCGCTAGCCGCACGTAGCATTATTATGAATTTTTATCATATCACTGTGATTCAGATGTTTGCATTAAGCTATAAAATGTACTTTAATTAATATCCAATTCGCTCTATCTCGGAATTAATATAGTTTCGTATATGTTAACCGAAGTGCATTTTTTTCTTTTTTTATAATAAATTTATCTACTATGCACTGATCCGCTTATTTCTCTCTCTCTCTCTCTCTCTCTCTCTCTCTCTCTCTCTCTCTCTCTCTCTCTCTATGGTAGTGGTACTGTAAATGGTTGTTAGTGAGAGAAATCTGAATGTATGGTCGAGTAGTAGAACGATAGACACTGTGATTGATGATTGGTTACCTTCTTCGCATTCCTTATTTGGACTTAGGGCATCAACCATATACTTGTATTACGAAGGTGAAGAAGAGATGGCCACCTCGGTACATAATTGTTGGCATGGTTACAGAAATGAGTTCGTCACGTAACTTTCTAAAATTTTTTGATCAAGAGAGTCTCCAATTTTCTTCAGATTGGTTTGAAAAGGTAACTAGTTATAGTTACCCTATGTGTTACAAAGACAAATTGGGCCTTTCTACCAGGTATTCATTAGAAATAAAAGCCTTGATTATACCGATGCAAATATTTTTAAGTCCATGAATATAATAGAATATATATAAATATATATCATAGATATATATCCTAGATATATCCTATATATATTAGATAGATATTATATATAATAATTTATAATATTATATATATCTATATATATAAAGATATATATATTATATAGAGATATATATAAATAAATATAATATATAGAATTATATATATAGTATATATTATATATATATATATATATATATATAATATAATATATATATATATATAATATATATATATATATATATTATATATATATATATATCTATATATATAATATATATATATATATGAAAATATATATATATTATTATTATATATATATATATCTATAGAATATATATAAATATAAATAAATATAAATATATTATATATAGATATATATATATATATATATCTATATATATATATATACATATATATATATATATATATATATATATATATATATATATATATATATATATATATATATATATATATATATATATATATATATATATATATATATATATATATTTATATATATATATATATATATATATATATATATATAGATATATATATATATATATATATATATATCTATATATATATTTACTTTTCCTTCATACAAAATCAAGAGTCGCTTTACCATCAAGCATAGTGTCTCGTTCTACACTACTCCACCATACATTCAGATTTCTCTCACTAATTACCATTTACAGTTCCACCACCACAGAGAGAGAGAGAGAGAGAGAGAGAGAGAGAGAGAGAGAGAGAGAGAGCTGAGGGGGAGGGCAAGTGAGGGAAGGAAGAAGGAGGGTGGCGGAGCTTTTTTATACTGTTGTGTTCGTGTCCGTTTTTGCCTAATCAAGTTTTCGCTTCTTGGTACACAGACAAGTGTGTTTATTCTTTGCAATAGTGATTCACGATACTCTTATAAATTATGGCAGTGGATGTAATACACTATAGCAAAATCTCGTACTGATACGCGTGTTCGTTACAGAGTTATTGCTCAAAAAACGTGCTTGCAATGTCTGTGAAACCCATAGTAGTAGACAGTTCTAACGCAGGAAAAGAATTGGGTAATAATGTCATTATTTACGTGAGAGAAAAATATTCTTTTAGAATAACTATAAATATTAATTCCTCTTTGCAACATTTTCCAACTTTATTATGTAAGTACTCTGACCATCCTGATGTTATTTAAATGGTAAGTATTTTACAAAAGAAACGGTCGGAATCTGTCGTATTTTGTCATTATTGTAAAGTTGAAAAAATTATTTCATACAGAAACGAATTTTGTTCCTAATATTTTTTTTTTAACAGAAGTAACAAATTAAACATATTTGTTATGACAAACAAACGTAAATATTATTTCATCCTTAGAAATACCTCGTTAACTCATTTTGTGAGCTCCCTTGGCATGGAATGTAAAGAAGGTGAAATTCTTGGAGAAATCCATTATTCAAGACATAAGATCCCTTGTCATATCTCAGTTGTTCGTCTTGTGGGCGTGCGACTTTAATAGCGCAGCACCCGATTTTCTTAATATAATACTACGTATCAGCCAGAGGAACGAAAGAAAGCTCGAACTTATGGATACGGGTCATACGACTCAAGGCAAAAATGGCTTTCTACTCAATAAGAACTTTCAAGGTGACTCCTCTCACCATTCACCTGAAGGAGAGCGGTGCATCGTTGGCTAAGGGATATGAATATGAAACATTATTCGTTTGATGTTCAAGAGGATTTAATTTTCAAAGATATTTTGCTATATTACATTTGCAATATAAACTAAAAATAAATCCATAATAAGAAATGCTTAAATAATTATAACACTGGCTTAAAATATTTCTCCTTTTTTATTTTTATTTTATTTATTTATTTATTTATTTTTGCTCTGAGGGAAGGATGTGAAAGGCGGTTTATTCATTTTGATGTGGTGCATTCAAATTTCTGTACAGTTTTGCTCTTTCGCCTCTAGCTTTTTTGCTTTTATATATCCTCTTCTAATTATACTACATATAAATTCAAAATATATATATATTTTTTTTTGCTCTGAGGCAAGGATGTGAATAGGTGCTTATTTTTTACTAAGTTTGATGAATGTCGAGCAGCACTATCCGTCTGCCCTCGCCGCCAGTAGGCTTCTGGTGTACGAACTGCATTGTATGTCAAGGTTGCCAGATGTTTTTAGTAAAAACAGGGCATGTAAATTTTCTATAGTGACCACAATTCCTAAAAGGAAATCAAGGACAGCCAACACCGAGTTCGAAGGAAGGGTTTAACAATAGCAAAGTCATTTAGACTTGAGAAGCGAGGGTCGTAAGGCGTGGAAAAACATATATATATATATATATATATATATATATATATATATAATATATATATATATATATATATATATATATATATATATATATATATATATATATATATAAAATAACGAGACGGCCTATTATCTCGTTATTCTTAAAGGTAGTGATAGGCCAAGAGCGGCCAAAGACAACTGGTAACATTTTCTCTCTCTCTCTCTCTCTCTCTCTCTCTCTCTCTCTCTCTCTCTCTCTCTCTATCTTTCTCTCTCTTGATACACCTCCCTTCCATTATCTAGGTCATCAAATCAGAGTCGTGAATTACAAAAATATGCATTTATTTCAAAGCAAAGTATTAACTGAATAACTCAGATTCTTAACAGAGTGATTAAACGGAATGGTAACTCAATGTCAAAATAACTCAGATAACCCTCAGTAATAAATCTAACACCAACATTAGTTAAGCCATAACAGAAAGGCACAGTCAACAAAGTAATTAGTCAGTACACCATTTCTCCAATGAATAATCCCACTCATCTCCAGAAACATTTCCTCTCTTCCAGAATAGTTCCCTCTACCAGAAATGCCTACTAGAAGACAGGAGAACACTCTGGTAAGCACAAAGGCATAATCAAAGATCAATAAACAGAACATCTCTGAAATAAATATGCAAATACAATCTAGTCACACTTTGGCCAAAATAGATATAATAACACTCACCCATTCAGCCAGTACGCACTATCACTAACAAAAATATTTTGGCAGAGGCTATCCCGGCCCTGCCTTCTCTCTGTGATAGTCTACCCTTCATGATAAACCTACATTCATTATGTAGGAGGAAAAGGCTCGCACACATATGTACAAACAATGTTCATGACATTCACGCCCCAGGTAAACCACTTGAATCTAGTTTCAAAGTCACCTCTGCACCAAGCTCTCATGGCAACAGGACGAAGACACTGATTTGCTTAAGACAGCAGTCTTGATCATACCACCTCGAAAAAAGCTGTGTAAGTATTCCTAAGCTGTCACTCGAACACTTAGTCTATAGGGAAGTTAAATTGCTGATTCTCTACATTCCAAGAAACGTCACAGCATATCACATACATACATTTATATCATAGCAAATCTCCCCCTCTTTTGTGTTACACACACACAACACACACATATATAGATATATAGTATATATATATATTATATATATATATATATATATAAGATAGATATATATATATATATATATATATATATTATATATATAGATATATAGATATGTATAGATATATTAGATATATATATATGTATATATATATATATATATATATATATATATATATATATATATATAATTATATATATATATATATATATATATATATATATATATATATATCTAATAAAAGGAGCCATAAAAACACCAAAATATAGAGAAAAAAGTACTATAATTCAGAGACTGCTGTCTCTCTTCAGGTATATGAATGAGAAAGGTTTACAGAAAAGGCGGTATTTATACCAAGAGAATCCATCCCACAGGTAAGCCAATTTATGTCACCCCGATGATAATCTTCCTGAAATCCACGCTCCTTTTGAGATGTTCATTACCTGCCTCTCTTTTATTAAGAGAGGCAGGTAATGAACATCTCAAAAGGAGCGTGGATTTCAGATGCGATCGACGAAGTTTTCATCCAACCAACGCTTAAGAAGATTAAAGGAAGATTATCAGCGGGGGTGACATAAATTGGCTTACCTGTGGATGGATCTCTTTGTATAAATACCACCTTTTCTGTAAACCTTTCTCATTCATATACCTGAAGAGAGAGACAGCAGTCTCTGAAATATAGTACTTTTCTCTCTATATTTTAGTGTTTTTATATGGGCTCCTTTTATTAGATGGAATTCTGTTGTAACAGAACATTTTTATATCAGTAATATATATATATATAATATTATATATATATATTATATATATATATATATATATATATATATATATATATTTTATATATATATATATATATATATTATATACTATATATATATATATATATATATATAGAAATAGAGAGAGAAGCTTCAGTTTTATGTTTTATCGCAATATTCCATAAATATCGAAAGGGGAGATTCACCCTCGATGCGTGTGTCTATACGAAAACATTTTCCTTTGAGTTCATAGAGCGTGATATCCGCGAGGGATATTGAAATCCGGAAGGGGAAAAATACCCTCCTTTTTACATTGTGTCTTTGACGTAGTCTCAACCTGGTCCCTTTATACAGCTTCTCCCTTGTCGGTCAGTTATCTCCATCTGGGTAGAATGCAGAGGGAAAAGGTTAGGGTTAGTGATGAGGTATGGTGTCAGGTTAAGTGTAGATTTCACGGCTGCTGCGTCTATAAACTGATAGATAGACTTACTTAAATTTCCTTCTCAGTTTTCTTTGTTTTAATTGTCATAACGCTGTCCTAAAACTTTCATTGCTCATAATTCATTTAAATGATTCCAGTCCCCAAATTTCCCTGCCTAGTTGTTTGCTGCTGTTGTTATTGAATAGTATGGCGCTTTCTGATTTTGAAGCTTCATTTTATTCTTTGCAGGTGTTCGCTTGTATTGTTGTCATGGTTGCTATTCCCTAATAACGCAGCAATTGACTTTATTCAAATAGGTATCAAATCCAGCCCTTAATGTTTATTTTTCTCTGGTGTCTATTATTTATATGGTCATTATTATTGTCTACTCTCACAATCCCTTCCTTTCTTATTTGCATTTTCATAAGATGGAATGTAGCCATTGCTTTGCAAACTAGGTTACAAGGACAGAGCCACGGGAGTTGTATAGTCTCTTCATGGAACTGTTAGAAAAAATGTAAACGGGATAAGTTTCTAAAAATGCTTAGCTTTCTCTGTATGGTAATATTAGCAATTGATGATACAGGCAGACTGTATATAATGGGATACCAAAAAAAAAAAAAAAGATTCATAATCATCGTGTTTCATAGATAATGAGAGATATCCAGTTACCGGG
>NC_061097.1:6656626-6661626 GCF_015104395.2 Macrobrachium nipponense | reverse complement strand
TATATATATATATATATAATATATATATATATATATATATATATATATATATATATATATATATATATATATATATATATATATATATATATATATATATATATAGATATATATATATATATATATATAGATATATATATATATATATATATATATATATATATATATATATATATATATAATTATCACATTACCGTGATTCACATAAATCAGTCGAGCTACAAATATCCTTTAATATCTAATTCACTCTACCTCGGAATTGATATATTTTCATATATGTACCGAAGGGGAATTTTTTAGTTGATAATGATTTCGTCCCCTCATGGGATCGAACCACCGTCCAACGGACAGGAACAAAATCAGGACCGACAGTGAAGTTAGCTATTTGGCTAGCAAGTGAGGTTATAAGTTGTTATTGGTTCTGACCTTACACATCAACGTCGTACTCATCTTTTTCGTAATTTGAACCTATACGGAAAAACCGAGTTCGACGATGATTTGTAAGGTCAGAATCGATATAAACTTGATTTTGTTCCTGTCCGTTGGACGGTGGTTTGATCCCATGAGGGGACGAAATTATAATCAACTAAAAAATTCCCCTCCAGTACATATATGAAAATTTATAAATTCCAAGGTAGAGCGAATTAGATATTAAAGGACATTTGTAGCTCGTATGATTTATATGAATCACGGTGATGTGATGATTATTCATTATATGGCTACGTGCGTCAAATGTTCGAATTGGCTAACATGGTAGAGGGGTTTCATATCGATTCTAATTACAAAAAAACCGAGTTCGATGGTGATTTGTAAGGTCAGAATCGATATAAACTTATAACCTCACTTGCTAGCCGAATCGCTAACGTCACTGTCGGTCCTGATTTTGATCCTGTCTGTTGGACGGTGTTTTGATCCCATGAGGGGACGAAATTATTATCAACTAAAAAATTCCCCGAGGTAGAGCGAATTGGATATTAAAGGACATTTCTAGCTCGAATTAATATATATATATATTATAATAATATATATATATATATTATATATATATATATATATATATATATATATATATATGAAACTGAAGGTTGTATGCGAGCAGTGTTCCAGCTTCTCTTCAGTATACTGAGGTCGCCTTTAGTAATTCAAACAGGAAAACCACGTTGCAGGTTCGATATAATGGAACTGTCAGATCTCAGAGAGTGCACTTTGTGAACATTTGCGTTTCCATAGCTCTCCAGTCGAAGCTTTTGTAGTTGATCTATTTTTCTAAAATTATCTCTATTACGATATTTTCCATGTTATACATATTTACCTTGCATATACAATAAAAATAAAAAAATTAATATATTATGAAAAAGGTAATATTTATTTATCAGGAAAAAAGAGACTAGTCCTTACCGACCGAGAGAAACTACAATTATGTTGCGTTAAGCATAGTTCATTAGAATTTTCAGTTTTATACAATGATAGTAATATATTGCCTTTAAGTACCACTGTACCTCTTTATAAGCCTAGTTAGCGAATTATGCACCTGGCAGGTAGTGAGAAAAGTCAGAGTATAGGACAGTACTAGATACCTCATCCGAAAATACTTATCAAAATCTTTAAGGGTAAGAATTTATAATACACAACACACACACACACACAGATATATAATATATATATATATGAATAATTATCACATCGAACCGTGATCCATTTATATATCAATTCAAGCTACAAATGTCCTTTAATATCTAAATTCACTTTACCTCCCAAATGATATATTTTCATATATGTACCGAAGGGGAATTTTTTTTTTTTTTTTTTTTTGTTTTTTTTTTTTTTTTTTTTTTTTTTTTTTTTTTTTTCTTTTTTTTTTTTTTTTTTTTTTTTTTTTTTTTTTTTTTTTTTTTTTTTTTTTTTTTTTTTTTTTTTTAATTGATAATATTTTCGTCCCCCCATGGGATCGAACCACCGTCCAAGTGGACGGGGACGAAATCAGGACAGTTCAGTGACGCTATCCAATCGGCCAACAGAGACGCTATAAGTTCATATCGATTCTGACCTTACAAATCACCCTCGATCTGGGCGCTTTCGAATTAGAATCGATATGAAACCCCGTCTACCATGTTGACCCAATTCGAGCGTTTGACAGTACGTAGCCTTTTTGTTATGAATAATTATCACATCGAACCGTGATCCATTTATATATCAATTCAAGCTTAACAAAATGTCCTTTAAGAAATCTAAATTCACTTTGACCTTTACCAAATCCCAAATGATATTTTTCATATAGGTAACCGAAGGGGAACGTTTTTTTTTTTTTTTTTTTTTTTTTAATTGCATTAATCAATTTCGCCACCCCCCATGGGATCGAACCACCGTCCCAAGTGGAACGGGGACGAAATCAGGCAACAGTCAGTGACCGCTATCCTCAGCCACCAAAGAGACGCCCCTATAAGTTCATATCGATTCTGACCTTTACAAAATCACTCCCGCGATCTTGGGCGCTTTCCGTAATTAGAATCGATTAGGAAAACCCCGTCTGACCATGTTGACCAATTCGAGCGTTTGACAGTACGTAGCCTTTTGTTATGAATAATTATTCACATCGAAACCGTGATCCATTTATTTATATCAATTCAAGCTTACAAATGTCCCTTTAATATCTAAATTCAATTTAACCTCCCAAATGGAAATATTATTCATATAAATGTCCGAATGGGAAATTTTTTTTTTTTTTTTTTTTTTTAATTGGTAATTTAAATTTCGTCCTGCCCCATGGGAAAATTCGAACCACCGTCAAGTTTGGACGGGACCGAAATCAGACAAAGTCGGTGACGCTATCCAGTCCAGCGCAACGAGACGCTTTTATAAGTTCATTTAGCGATTCCTGACCTTACAAATCAACCCTCGGGGAAATCGGCGCTTTTTTTTTTTTTTTTTTTTTTCGCTTAATTTAGAATCGTAATGAAACCCGTCTTTCCATGTTGACCAATTCGAGCCCCCCAGTTTGACAGGGTACGTAGCCTATTTGTTATGAATAATTATCACAATCCGAAACCGTGATCCATTTAATGATATCAAATTCAAGGCTACAATGGGGTCCTTTAATATCTAAATTCACTTTACCTCCCAAATGATATAAATTTCATATATGTGCCGAAGGGGACTTTTTTTTTTTTTTTTTTTTTTTTTTAATTGATAATAATTTCGTCCCCCCATGGGATCGAACCACCGTCAAGTGACGGGGACAAATGCATGACCAAGTCCAGTGACGCTATCCATCAGCAACAGAGACTCTATTAAGTTCATATCGATTCTGACCTTGACAAATCACACCCTCGATCTGGGCGCTTTCGTAATAGAATCGATATGAAACCCCGTCTACCATGTTGACCAATTCGAGCGTGTTTGACAGTACGTAGTCCTTTTTGTTATGAATAATTATCACATCGAACCGTGATCCATTTATATATCAATTCAAGCTACAAATGTCCTTTAATATCTAAATTCATTTACTTTACCTCCCCAAATGATATATTTTCATATATGTACCGAAGGGGAATTTTTTTTTTTTAATTGATAATAATTTCGTCCCCCCATGGGATCGAACCACCGTCCAAGTGGACGGGACGAAATCAGGACAGTCAGTGACGCTATCCAATCAGCCAACAGAGACGCTATAAGTTCATATCGATTCTGACCTTACAAATCACCCTCGATCGGGCGCTTTCGTAATTAGAAATCGATATGAAACCCCGTCTACCATGTTGACCAATTCGAGCGTTTGACAGTACGTAGCCTTTTTGTTATGAATAATTATCACATCGAACCGTGATCCATTTATATATCAATTCAAGCTACAAATGTCCTTTAATATCTAAATTCTTTACCTCCCAAATGATATATTTTCATATATGTACCGAAGGGGAATTTTTTTTTTTTTTTTTTTTTTTTTTTTAATTGATAATAATTTCGTCCCCCCATGGATCGAACCACCGTCCAAGTGGACGGGGACGAAATCAGGACGTCAGTGACGCTATCCAATCAGCCAACAGAGTGCTATAAGTTCATATCGATTCTGACCTTACAAATCACCCTCGATCTGGGCGCTTTCGTAATTAGAATCGATATGACCCCGCTACCAGTTGACCAATTCGAGCGTTTGACAGTACGTAGCCTTTTTGTGATAATTTATCACCATCGAACCGTGATCCATTTATATCAATTCAAGCTACAAAGTCCTTTAATATCTAAATTCACTTTACATCCCAAATGATATATTTTTCATATATGTACCGAAGGGGAATTTTTTTTTTTTTTTTTTTTGTTTTTTTTTTTTTTTTTTTTTTTTTTTTTTTTTAATTGATAAATATATCATTTGGGAGGTAAAGTGAATTTAGATATTAAAGGACATTTGTAGCTTGAATTGATATATAAATGGATCGGACGGTTCGATGTGATAATTATTCATAACAAAAGGCTACGTACTGTCAAACGCTCGAATTGGTCAACATGGTAGACGGGGTTTCATATCGATTCTAATTACGAAAGCGCCCAGATCGAGGGTGATTTGTAAGGTCAGAATCGATATGAACTTATAGCGTCTCTGTTGGCTGATTGGATAGCGTCACTGACTGTCCTGATTTCGTCCCCGTCCACTTGGACGGTGGTTCGATCCCATGGGGGGACGAAATTATTATCAATTAAAAAAAAAAAAAAAAAAAAAAAAAAAAAAATTCCCCTTCGTACATATATTGAAAAAATATATCATTTGGGAGGTAAAGTGAAATTTAGATATTAAAGGACATTTGTAGCTTGAATTGATATTATAAATGGATCACGGTTCGATGTGTATAATTATTCATAACAAAAAGGCTACGTACTGTCAACGCTCGAATTGGTCAACATGGTAGACGGGGTTTCATATCGATTCTATTACGAAAGCGCCCAGATCGAGGGTGATTTGTAAGGTCAGAATCGATATGAACTTATAGCGTCTCTGTTGGCTGATT
>NC_061097.1:6596626-6646626 GCF_015104395.2 Macrobrachium nipponense | reverse complement strand
CCCTAACCCAAAAAATGTAATCCAATGCAAAGGAAATTTTTGACCTAGTTTCACCATGAAAATTCTTATAAAAATCGTTGTAATTAGTATGAAATACGATATTTATGCATGGAAATCTACCAGAATATCTCATATTCTATAGAAAACAAGAATATATAGCGATATGGCAACTTACCTTTCGAATATATCAACAAGATGGCCCCCGACCACGACAAGTGCGACGGCCGCATCTACTACCTGAAATGGAGGAATGGAATGTAAATCTCTATGTGTTGTTTACTTATTTAATTATGCGTGGATTTGCATAAAACTATTATGGTGGTTTGCTTGATGTTTGGGCATTATTCTGCAGAAATAAAAAAAATCTGAACCAAAAAACTTAATCCAATGTAAAGGTCATTTGTTGACCTCTTAGTTTCACCATGAACATTTCTTATAAAAATCGTTGTAATTAGAATAAAATACGATATTATCGAAATCTACCAGAATATCACATATTACATAGAAAACAAGAATATATAGCGATATAGGAACTTACCTATTGGGTATATCCACAAAATGGCCACCGACAACGCCAAGTACGAAGGCCAAATTTGCTACCTGAAATGGAAGAAGGGTACGTAAATTTTGACGTTTTATTTAGTATCTAATTATTCCTGGATTTACATGAAACTTTTATGGTGGCTTGCTGGATGTTAGAAATTTTTTTTGCAACTATAAAAATAACCTGACCAGAAGAAAAGGGGGAAGAACTTAAGGTAGACATGGCAGCTCCACACACGACCGTGGCTTGTAAATGAGTGACCGTCTGCAGGTCGATCACACATCGCGACCCGTCTCACCTATCCATGGTTAAAGTAAAGTGATAATGGTTATTATCACTGCCTAAAAGGGAATATAATTTTTTTTTGTGGATCTGGAAAATCGTAAAATATTGAAACAAAAGATTTCTGTGACCCTCATCTGAAAACTTAGCAGATAAAAAAAGACATATAAATATTAAGTTGGATCATCAAAGAAAATGCAACTGGAACTGAGTAGGGTGATAATGTGTCATCTCAAATGTAAAGGTCAAATGCATTTATAAAATGAATGATGAAAATAAGTGACATTAAAAGTAAAAATATCAGTTTTAAGTGTATAAACGTAGAGAGAGAGAGAGAGAGAGAGAGAGAGAGAGAGAGAGAGAGAGAGAGAGAGAGAGAGAGAGAGAAATGAATCTATCTCCATAATTCTCAGTAATCGTTTCCTATTTGCCATCCCTCCCAGTCGTCAAAAAACAAATCTGGTATCAAAGGAATCAGTTCACTCACTACTTCTGAAGAAGCCAATAACCTAACAAGGAAATCCAAGATCAGAGTCTTGGACGAAATTCGAGTTCTAAGTCAATAAATTCTAAGAGGATTCGAACGTCTCAAAACGAGACTTGAGGCACGATAAAAAACTGACCTATTTTTATGTGGGGGTCTTCTGAATAAGGAAAAATAGGCAAATGGGAAAAAGTGGTATAGGTTACTAGTCCCTATTCTTTTCTTTCCTTTTTTTCTTTTTCATCTGTATTGTTTTATTTGTTTTGTCGTTATTTTCACAGTTAACCATTAGACACTAAAGTTTTTTTCGTTTTTTTTTTTTTATTTACTTGCTACTTATTTACATACGAGCTCGCTGGCTCGCCATATGCGGGCTGAAGAGAGTGGATGTTCCCCCTACCCTCAGGTTCCCCTACCTACGCTGACCACACCCAGGGTGGATAAACCGGTTTGCCGGGGGTGGATGGCTGTATCACACAGGGAAAAACAAACAAGATTCACTCGGACATTATTAGTATAGATTCATCTCTTTGATGTGTTTTTTTTTAATTTGCCAATAAGCTACTTCATTATAGTCTTGTATTTCCATATGTTTTCAAAAAGACATTCCTTTTGTAAACGAGCATATGACAAGCCGCAACATATTATTATAAATGAATTTCTTATGATTTGAATATGTGGCATAAATGAATAATTATAAAAGTTATCATCAATGTAGCCATTCACCCATTCATCCAAAAGCAGTAACGTGACCTGAGCCATTAGCAACCGGCAACAAATGTTCATTTAACATTGTGACAGAAAATGTCATTTTAGTGTCATCAATTATTTCCCATGTAAAGTTTAGCTGTTGTTTTATTGGAGCAATTGTTTGCTGATTGTTCCCTTTTTATGGTTGTTACCTCCTTACCTTTTTTCTTTTTTGTTACGGTAATTGACGGCTGTCACGGTGAATTTGACATCATTAGTCAGTAGCAGTCTAGCACGAAGTCGAGAAGCAGTCGGTAGCAAGCCAGCATGTAGTTAAGAAGCAGTTAGTAAATGCCAGTCTCCCAGCAGCAGCGCAGCTTTAAGTATTAGTTACCTGGGAATACGTGATGGATTGGCTTGTTTCGTCGTCTGGAATGCAACATCGATTTGGAGTGTGACTTCATCGTGTACTGTGACCTCATTGTGTGGAGTATGACTTCAACTTATGTAGCAAGACCTCGTGGTTTGGAGCATGACTTTGCCTGCAGTCCGACCTGTTTTAAATTTGCTTATATTTGAGTGGTCTGGTCTGAGTATGGCGGACTTGCCTGAGATGGAGTGGGATTTCGGCTCCAGTCCGACCTGTTTTGGATGTTCGCAGCATTTGAGTGTTCTGATCTGAGGATGGCGGACGCAATTGCTGATGTTGGTGGCTAACCTCTTCAGCTTACAGGTTATTACTGTTTCATCTATACATTTCAGATTTGTGTTTTGAGGTCATACATACGTATATTATGAATTTACTATGGGGTTTATGATGTAGACTCAATATATATCGAGGTCATGTATTAAGTAACGTAATTTTTATGATGTTCACACGTGTAATGTTGGTTATTAATCTTAAAATTGCTTTTATGTTTTGATGCCGTATATTAAGTATATTTTGTTATTTTAAATAAAGTAATATCTTTGCTGTTGCTGCTAAGTGTAATGTTTATTTTGAATAATTTTGTAGTTACTTACTTTTCGTGCAGACTCGTTTTGGATGTATTTTTGTTTAGTTTTGCTGCTATTTCATCTTGGCTAAGCATTTAATTTTGCTTCTAACTCATTATGAAAAACTCCCGTAGGGTGGTAGTGCTGTCAATGCCCTTCAATGCCCTTCATGCGGTGCAATGTAGGCATTACTTAAGGTTCTTTGAAGCGTCCCTTCGGCCCCTAGCTGCAACTACCTTCATTCCTTTAACTGTACCTCCTTTCATATCATCTTTCTTCCATCTCACTTTCCATTCCTAACAATTGATTCTTAGTGCAACTGCGAGGCTTTCCTCCTGTTACACCTTTCAAACCATTTCACTGTCAATATACGTTTCATCGCTGAATGATCTTAGTTGCCCCACTGCTTGGCATTATGCCTAAAACCCCCCATAAATCAATCATTATGAAAAATGTTTAGTTTTTGAAGCTAACCCATTTCTTATTAAGTTTGCAATTTTGGTTGGTGTTGATAATTTTTTTAATAAGTGTTAAGTTTTGCGGCTGTCTCATTTTTTGATGTAACAATTGTGAATTTCCATTTCAGTGCTGAATGACCTCATAGGTCCCAGTGTTTGGCTTTTGGCTTAAATTCTATATTCAACTCAACTCGGTTGCAATGTGGATTGACATAACTTATTGGTGATATTTTTACAAATGGAAACATAAGTGTAAACTAAAAATTGAAAAAATATGTATATATTATGAGCGAAGTTATTCAGAAGCAATAAAATTGTTGAAACGAGACTATTGCATGACTTGTCCCTGCGTGATGTATATTCAGACATTTATTGATATAATATATACCATAGATTTTGTTATAGACATACGATAAGTCTGAAAGCATTCCATAAATGTAATCTGTTTTAATAAAATAATGAACACATTAACAACTAATACAATATCTCTATAGGCTCTAAATGCATTTCTTGAACATTACCTCTTTAATCATTAAAACCGAGTCTTGAAAGGGTATGAAAAATTACAATAATCTGCAGAGTTGATGAAGTGAGACCGTCTTTTGCTCATTAAGTTTTTTTTTTTCTGATGCTCGTTTCGTTGGCAATTAAACCATTATTTAGGCAAAAAGTACAAAGTCCAGTAGTTGTATAAGCTGCACTGACTCATCATATGGAAAGACCGCTTCCAACATTCAACAGTGTTCTTAGATACAGAATCGGGTCACTTTAGCTTTTGAATTGAGAAAATCTGATGCCTCTTCTGCCTGCCCTTGGCGTCTTCCTCGGGCCGTTTATTTTGAGGGAGGCCATTAGCCGTTGGCTTAGAAATGCTCATCAAGGTACAAGAGCTACATCCTGACAAGGGAGGCTTGCACATTTTACAACCTGCAAAAGTGTGGGCAACCATGACCCTCTCTACATTTTCTTAATTGGCCACATATGAATGTGATTATTGTTTCCATATTAGTTAGTTGGTAATGGTGTCTAACATAACCATTGCAATATATCTTAGAAAAATAAAGACGAAATTGGTTAGGATTCATACAAAGACTTTTATTTTTCTCTTTGGTACATCTGGTTATTTCATAGGCGCGCGCGCCCGCACACACACACACACACACACACACACACACACACACAACAGCCAACATAATATGAAAGCACTGTTCCATTCGCGTCGCCCCTCACTTCACTACACTGAAAAGGTTTCACTTTACAAAGAAATAAGCTTGTTTTTTTTTTTTTTTTTTTTTTTTTTTTTTTTTTTTTTTTTTTTTTTTTTTTTTTTTTTTTTTTTTTTGTTTTTTTTTTTTTTTTTTTTTTTTTTTTTTTTTTTTTTTTTTTTTTTTTAATACGTTTCCCCAACATTTTTTCCCTCCGCCTCGGTGTCTTTTGTTGACAAAAAGATTTTAGTATATTAATGACCTCGTCATGTGTTTGTGACTTTTTCCTCTGACTTCAAGGGAAATTGCTGTTGAAAGGCTTGCAAGTTGATCAGGGGAGGGTATCGAGATCATGGTGCAATTTAATTAATGTCGTGAATGGTCTCTAAGGAAAATAAGGTTTCTTAGTCATTTTTTAAAATGTTATTTTATGAAGGGGTTGGGAAGGCGGTTGTTAAAGTTGAAGGTTTTTGTGTGAATGTGTTATCTCTTGCTATTCCGTTAGAAACAGTTTATTTCTAAAGTGAATCCTTTTGAATACCAAGAATTTTTTTTTTTTATCTTTCATGCTACATTATTTCATATATTCCTCACATCTTTTGTTCCTTCTAGTACGCGATATTGCATGTACGATATGTTTTCCCTTATCAAGAAGAGATTGTTCTGAACTTTTCTCAACAACAACAAACACGACTTTGTTACACTAGCCTTTTGTAAGGGAAGTGTTATTGTCTCATCTTTTTATGATAATGCCCTTTACCAATGATTTATGGGTGCTTTTCTTGTCTTACAAGTATTAATTTATCATAATTATGCCTTGTAAGAAGTCGACGGGAAGCAAGTTCTCGTAATATCAGCAAATATAATGAGAGCCAAGAAAAGCACACACAAAATGACTGGGAAAGTTGATCAACACAAAAAGATGCGATAATGAAACTCTCCCTACAAAAGCTCCCCGTTGGGGTGTCAGTGCCGTCAGTGCACCTCAGTCGATGCAATGTAAGTATTACTTAAGGTTCTTTGCAGCGTCCCTTCGGCCCTTAGCTGCAACCACTTTCCTTTTACTGTACCTCCGTTACTATTCTCTTTCTTCTATCTTACTGTCCACCTTCTCCTAACAATTGTTTCATAGTGCAACTGCATGGTTTTTCCCCTGTAACACCTTTCAAACCTTTTACTGTCAATTTCCTTTCCAGCGCTGAATGACCCCAGTGATTGGCATAATGACAAAGATTTATATAAATCAAATCAAATCATATCCCTACAAAAGCTAGTGTAACTAACTCGTGTTGGTAGTTGTTGGCAAAAGTTCAGAACCAACTAGTCTTTATTTTATATTAGAGGCGATAGTATCTCTGAAAAAAAAAAAAAAAAAAAAATAGAGGGGACCAGGTGTCAGCTAGACTTTGAGTGTGACAGAAAGACAAACTTTGTGTTTTTATCAAAACTTTAGTTTTGTGCATTCAAGTCTCTATAATTCGGCTATTTATGAATGGATTTGAATATTTAAAAACTGCATTATATTCAGTAATTCTTTGGGAATAACTTCTTATGTTAATTTTACATTTATATATGTATTATGTTTTGCATATAATATTTGATATTTTTGGTGTTATTTACTATTTTATTCTTTCAGAGTAAAGAAAACCTAACTTGATAACTTTATTCATGCGGTTTTTCTTTATGATATAAACTTTGATTTGGTTTTTGAATATTTAAAATTGATTGATAAATAATGGTGATGAAAGTTTTCCAAATTTGCGAAAAAAGGTATAAAAAACCAAAAATATTCATAAAAAAATACATTTTTGCTCTCCTGTTAAAAAAGGATTTTGTGTATACATTCCTTAAAACATTATAAATCAGCACTGTAATGCAAAATTAGCATGCTGTAATTTAGCAATGAGGATCAACGAAAACGTCATTACGCAAATCCTATCTGGGTATTAGGATTGGATGTAGCTACCAAGGGACCAGTTTTGTCTAATTGGGAATATAATAATGGTTTCCCCCCTTTTTACTTAATTCATTCAACAGAATGTGAATTGCAGAACATGAAAGGTGTTGCAATAATGTAAAAATCTTATGATACTGTAATAATAAAGTTTTTGTCCTAAAACTTATTATTATTATTATTATTATTATTATTATTATTATTATTATTATTATTATTATTATTATACATATTATTATTATTATTATTATTATTATTATTATTATTATTATTATTATTATTATTATTAATTTGTTTGTCTATCACAGTCCTCCAATTATAGTGTGGGGTTATGGTTTGCATCCTGCCTCCTTAGGAGTCCATCACTTTTCTAGGATCACACTCTTCTGCATGAGTCCTGGAGTTACTTCAGCCTCTAGTTTTTCCAGATTCCTTTTCAGGGATCTTGGGATCGTGTCTAGTGTTCCTGTGATTATGGGTACAATTTCCCCTGGCATATCCCATATCCTTCTTATTTCTATTTTCAGGTCTTGATACTTATCTATTTTTCCCTTTCTTTCTCTTTAACTCTGGTGTCACATGGTGTTGTGACATCAATGAGTGATACTTTCTTCTTGATTTTGTCGATCAACGTCACGTCTGGTCTATTTGCACATATCACCCTATCTCTACTGATACCTTAGTCCCAGAGGATCTTTGCCTGATCGTTTTCTATCACTCCTTCAGGTTGGTGCTCGTACCACTTATTACTGCAAGGTAGCTGGTGTTTCTTGCACAGGCTCCAGTGGAGGGCTTTTGCCACTGAATCATGCCTCTTTTTGTACTTGTTCTGTGCAAGTGCCAGACATTTGCTTGCTATGTGGTTTATGGTTTCATTTTTCGTATTGCACTTCCTACATATGGGAGAGATGTTATTTCCATCTATCGTTCTTTGAACATATCTGGTTCCTAGGGTCTGATCTTGTGCTGCTGTAATCATTCCTTCAGTTTCCTTCTTGAGCTCTCCCCTTAATAGCCACGTGTCATCGCTGGCTAGTTCATTATTCTGTTTCATGTATCGTCCGTGCATTGGTTTGTTGAGCCAATCCTCTGTTCTGCTTGTCATTCTCCTGTCTCTGTACATTTGTGGGTCTTCGTCTACTTTTATCAGTCCTTCTTCCCATGCACTCTTGAGCCACTCGTCTTCACTGGTTTTCAGATATTGCCCCAGTGCTCTGTTCTCGATGTTGATGCAGTCCTCTATGCTTAGTTGTCTTATCCCTCCTTCCTTTCGTGTTATGTATAGTCTGTGTATTTGCTCATAGGTGTAGTGTTTTGTGTATTGTAATATGTTTCCTCGTTTTCTGGTCAATGCTGCGAAGTTCTGCCTTCATCCATTCCACTATTCCTGCGCTGTATCTGATTACTGGCACTGCCCATGTGTTTATGGCTTTTATCATATTTCCCGTGTTGAGTTTTGACTTGAGTATCGCTTTGAGTCTCTGCATGTATTCTTTCCTGATCATGTCCATCTCTTTGTGTTTTATATCCCCTCCTTCCATTATTCCTAAGTATTTGTATCCCGTCTCATATATGTGTTTGATGTTGTTCCCATCTGGTAGCTTTATCCCTTCAGTCCTTGTTACTTTGCCTTTTTGTATGTTGACTAATGCACATTTTTCTATTCCAAACTCCATCCTGATGTCCCTAGATACAATCCTTACAGTCTGGATTAGGGTATCTATTTCCATGATACTCTTACCATACAGCATGATGTTGTCCAGGAACATCAGATGGTTAATTATGTTGCCCCTTTTCTTGAGTTGGTACCCAGCATCCATCTTCTGCGGTACTTTTGTCATATGAATCATGGCTACTACGAAGAGTAGTGGGGACAGTGAGTCGCCCTGGAAGATCCCTCTCCTGATATTAACCTCTGCTAGTCTTATTCCAGAGCTTGTAAGTATTGTATTCCAGTTGCGCATTCAGGAAGCTGATGGTGTTTTCCTCTGCCCCATATATTTTCATGCATTCTATTAGCCATGTGCGTGGTATCATGTCGAAGGCTCTCTTATAGTCTATCCATGCCATGCTTAGGTTGGTTTTCATTCTACTGTTCCTCATTACCATTTTGTCTATCAGGAGCTGGTCTTTTGTGCCCCTACACTTCCTTCTGCAGCCTTTCTGTTGGTGGGGGATAGTGTTTGTATCCTCTAGGTAGTTGTATAGCCTTTTGCTGATGATACCTATAGTTGTTCTGCTATTCGTGGGTGTAGAGTCTTGAAGTTTTTGAGCCAGTACCCATGGACTTCATTGGGAACTGGAGCTTTCCAGGTGGGTATTTACTTCAGTTGGTGTCTGACTGTGTCTGTCGTGATCTCAGTGAATCTTTGTCTTATTCTCCCTGTTTCTTCTTCCTTAACTTCCTAGAGCCATGTTGCATGCTTGTTGTGTGATACCTGATTGCTCCATATGTTTTTCCAGAGTCTCTTACTTGGTTCGGCTTCAGGAATTTCTTGGTGGTTGTCTTGCCCTCTTAGTTGGCTGTATAGTCTTTTCTGGTTGGTTCCGAATAGTTTGTTCTGTTGGTATCCCTTATTCCTGTTCAGGTACCGTTGGATCTTATGTGCTTTGGCCTTAAGCCTCTGTTTTGCATCTTCTATTGTATTGTTTAGTCCCCTCTCCTGTACTTTGTATCTCTCTTTGAGTTCCTCCCTTGTTTTCTTGCTTCTTAGCCTTTTTTCTGCCATCTCTTTCAGTTTACTTAAGTCAGACCTCATCACCATTATTTGCTTTTCCAGGCGCCTTTTCCAAGGCGGTTGCTGTTTTGGTTTCTGTTGGGTGATTGTGCTGGTGGTGTTGGTGTTTGTATTTCCATCAGTTCTGCTAATAATCTTGCTCCTGCATATGCCAAGTTATCTGTTTCTGTGATACTGGTGGTGTGCATTATTCCTTTAATTTCTTGGTGTTGTAGGCTTTCATGGAGGGTATCTTTGCTCTCTCTGTATCTGGCTCCATCCATTGTCTGATCTTTTCTGCCCATTCTGTCCTCTCTGCTACTTCATCGGTGTTTCTTCGTGTGTCGTTGTCTGATACCTCATCATCCCTGTCGTCTTCTGTGGCATCGTCTCTCAGTTCATCTTCTTGTAATTCATTGCCATGTGTCATTTCCCTTTCCAGTTCTTTCTCTTTCTGTTGGGGAGTGCCAGTTCTTTTTCTTTATGTTCCTTACTTGGTCTGCCAGCCTCTGCTCTGTTTGGGGGGTGTTATTCCTCTCATTCCAGATGTTGACCAACCTTCTTCTTATATCCTTTCTCCGTCGGGTTCTGTAGCTCCAGTCTCTGGTTGTTGGTTACTGTCGTTGCAGTGGTCAATTGCTGGATGATGACCTCCAAGTACCTGACCGTCTTCCCCTTCAGTTGGGCTGAATACCTGGCTGCCGGACGAAGCTCCTCTATTGCCAGAGGTTCCATTTACATCGTTGTCATTTAATCTTTCATTTCTTTCCATCATTGCTGAGTTTTGCGGCTGGACCCTATCCCATCACGAATAGGTACTCATTTACAGCTGAGTAGAGATCCTTTCCCAAGGAATCAACGCCAAGGAGAGCGGTCACCCATCCAACAACTGACCAGCCCTAATGTTGCTTAACCAGTCCATTGACGACCTAACCCACTCTGCCACGGCGCCACACAATTATTATTATTATTATTATTATTATTATTATTATTATTATTATTATTATTATTATTATTATTATTATTATTATTTATAATGATGGTGATGTTACTGCTCTTCTGTTTTTATAGCGTTCATACTCTCAGTTCTATTTTATGAGAAGACCGCGAAGTTACAAGTTTCTCTTTGTTCCTAGATTAGTGATTGAATTAAACTTTTTGCCATAAACTGTTGTACGTAATGAAACCCTCTCGTATTGATATAATGAAAATAATGATAGATGATATACCTGCAGGAACCATATAACCAATCATAACCCTACTGATATGTTGCAACTTTAAACAAAGAAATGGCATCCGACTATTAATCATTAGTCGTCAACCCAACCATTTTTTTTATTCGGTTATAAATTTTTATTCCTACAACTCTGGAGCAAGTTCATGACCGGGTTACCACGAAATACTTCAGAGAGATTATTTATCTATGTACTGTTCATGTGGCGTACATACGCGAATGGCCTTCATGTAAATCCCAGTGATATTGTTTGCCGTTTCACTACACACTTATGAAAGCTTGTGATACAGTCTTTTAAATAAAAGGGACGCATCTATCATCCTTTGAAAAGCATTGAGGTAGGAAGAAAGTAGAACATCAAAGACACAATACTAAAAGCGGCAAGGGCGCTTCATGAGCCAGAGTAATCCTGGTTATCATCCATAATTTGCTGCTAATCAAAATGTTCCCTGAAAGCAAACGATAAAGGCCCAATGCATCAGTCTTACCTTTGATGCACTAGGCTTCGGGATATGTTACGTTTACTTCCCTTTTTGATACCAATATATTATCTGGAAAGTTTTTCTTAACTTTCTCATTTTAATTTCAAATGAATACTTGACCATTTGCTTGTGGTAACCTCGTTTCCAGATTTGCTTTCAAACTTCAAGGTTTATCCCTTCTTGCGTGACAACCTTTGTTTATTTAAGAAAAATAGAGCGACAGATTAGAGAACAATAGAAAAAAAAACTAAAAAGACAAGAATTGATGCAACCTCCAGCTTACCCGGGACTTGTGGATGATTTCCCCTTACACATAAGTTTAAAAAATTATATTCCAAACTTATACTAACAAGTTTTGAAAATTATATTCCAAACTTATACTAACATGAAAGATCAAATATAAAGCCAACAAATTAAACACTTTCATATATTCTCAGTTATAAGTGGAAACAAAATAATAGAACAGAAACATAGCTTAAATTCAATACACAAAATAAATCAATTTGTGCTAAAATCTGCAGTCAAATAGAACCTTGTTTCACCAATGAAAATTTAAATAAATGTTCTATATTTTATTAGAAATAACTTTTGTGTACTGTAACATACATATTATTTATTATAATTTTTTATATTATCATTGTATTATCCTATCCTAAATTCCTGCTTCTTTACCTCAATGCGAAAACATGAGATCAAGAAAGCTCTTAAGAAATGGTACAAAAATGAAGGGGTACATAACCGAAGAAGAAAAAGACACCATCACCTTATACTACAAGACCTTTATGCGCTCGAATTACCGGGAAATGTCACTCCCACTGAGGAAAGAAAACGCATAGAGCTTGTTGTATATTACAATGATAAAAGAACTCAGGACTTGATAATGTGAAACAACCCCTCACATCCGGCAGGAGACCCCCTGAAGAGTTCCTGCGTAGCATACGAATATCAATGCCCTATCCGTGGATGTCCCGGAACATGTATTGGCATGACTATTATGCGGCTGAGCAAAGAGGATTTCATGTCACGTACAAGAGGGCGCTTTCAAGAACCATGCCCTCACCTGTCACAATGAGAATTAGCTCCATCCCATGACAACATTATCAACAACAACACCATCATCGGCAATGCGTCAAACCCAAGACGACTACGCTTGCTGGAAGCCATCCTCATCCTAAAAAAAGAAGCCATCTTTGAACACCACTCAAGAGGCCTTCCTACTCCCTAATAACATATGGAGAAGCCCAAACCAAGACGGCATGGTATTACTAAATAATATCACACAAGATACAACAACCGAACAAGACACCCCAGATCAAGAATCACCAGACTACACCAGGCATAACTTCATGCAACAGCAACGGGCCAATGACAATTCGGCAAGTAGTGACGTCATGCAACTGCTTGCTCCAACCAACCACAATCTTGCAAGGAGAGGCGCCCTTCCCTTAAGACAGTCTGAGAGACTACTGCAACGTCCGCATAGGACCCACCTCTGATCTTCAGGCATCAGCAAATAGGGGATCAGCAGCTGAGCCAGTTAGCCAATCAGAATTCGCCGATAAGGACCCCATGCTATGCAACAGGCTATATATCCCGTAGGACTAACGTAAAAACTCTTTTCCATGAACACACCCAGCCACCATCCATCACTGCAGAGGATAATACATCCATAAATATCTCCCCAGTGAAGAAAACTCCCATCAAGAGATGTCTCATGAGGAAAATACAACGAGTGAAGCCTGTTTAAGCGATGGAAATGCTGAAATAAGGACGTAACCTTGCAAGAAGAAGAGGGGAGAAGGAAGAGAGAGAGAGAAGAGAGAGAGAGAGAGAGAGAGAGAGAGAGAGAGAGAGAGGAGAGAGAGGACGCCCTAGAGCTAGAGGAATCCGGAACGAGTCATTTAGTATATTTTGTCAATTTAGCTCAAGATCCAATTTCTAGTGTATTTTCTATAATATATTCAATTTGTCATATACCACATTTATATTAATCCCCGATTTGGACGTTCCAATAGCCAACTTGAGTACAAAAGAAAAGTCAGAAATAAGAAGAACAGAGAAACTTCTATACAAAATAAACACGGCTGAAATAGTTATTATTTTCAATAAAACCTGTATCAGTAAAAGTCTTCTTTCAGCATATTATTATTATTATTATTATTTTCTTTTGTTTATCACAGTCCTCCAATTCGACTGGGTGGTATTTATAGTGTGGGGTTCCGGGTTGCATACTGCCTCCTTAGGAGTCCATCACTTTTCTTACTATGTGCGCCGTTTCTAGGATCACACTCTTCTGCATGAGTCCTGGAGCTACTTCAGCCACTAGTTTTTCCAGAGTCCTTTTCAGGGTTCTTGGGATCGTGCGTAGTGTTCCTGTGATTATGGATACAATTTCCACTGGCATATCCCATATCCTTCTTATTTCTATTTTCAGGTCTTGATACTTATCCATTTTTTCCCTTTCTTTCTCTTCAACTCTGGTGTCCCATGGTATTGCGACATCAATGAGTGATACTTTCTTCTTGCTTTTGTCAATCAATGTCACGTCTGGTCTATTTGCACGTATCACCCTATCTGTTATGATACCATAGTCCCAGAGGATTTTTGCCTGATCATTTTATATCACGCCTTATTACTGCAAGGTAACTGGTGTTTCTTGCACAGGCTCTAGTGGATGGGTTTACCACTGAATCATGCCTCTTTTTGTACTTGTTCTGTGCAAGTGCCGGACATTCGCTTGCCATGTGGTTTATGGTTTCATTTTTCGTATTGCACTTGAGATGTTATTTCCATCTATCGTTCTTTGAACATATCTGGTTCTTAGGGTCTGATCTTGTGCCGCTGTTATCATTCCTTCAGTTTCCTTCTTGAGCTCTCCCCTCAGTAGCCATTGCCACGTGTCATCGCTGGCTAGTTCATTAGTCTGTCTCGTGTATTGTGCGTGCATTGGTTTGTTGTGCCATTCCTCTGTTCTGCTTGTCTTTCTCCTATCTCTGTATATTTCTGGGTCTTCGTCTACTTTTATCAGTCCTTCTTCCCATGCACTCTTTAGCCACTCGTCTTCACTGGTTTTCATATATTGTCCCAGTGCTCTGTTCTCGATGTTGACGCAGTCCTCTATGCTTAGTAGTCCCCTCCCTCCTTTCTTTCATGTTATGCATAGTCTGTCCGTATTTGCTCTTAGGTGTAGTGCTTTGTGTATTGTTGTATTGTGATATATTTCCTCGTTTTCTGGTCTATGCTGCGATGTTCTGCCTTCGTCCATTCCACTATTCCTGCACTGTATCTGATTACTGGCAATGCCCATGTGTTTCTGGCTTTTATCATATTTCCGGTGTTGAGTTTTGACTTGAGTATCGCCTTGAGTCTCTGCATATATTCTTTCCTGACCGTGTCCTTCATCTCTTCGTGTTTTATATCCCCTCCTTCCTTTATTCCCAGGTATTTGTATCCTGTCTCATATATGTGTTTGATGTTGTTCCCATCTGGTAGCTTTATCCCTTCAGTCCTTGTTACTTTGCTCTTTTGTATGTTGACCAAGGCACATTTTTCTATTCCAAACTCCATCCTGATGTCCCCAGATACAATCCTTACAGTCTGGATTAGGGTATATATTTCCTTGATGCTCTTGCCATACAGCCCGATGTCGTCCATGAACATCGGATGGTTAATTCTGTTGCCTCTTTTCTTGAGTTGGTACCCAGCATCCATCTTCTGCAGTACTTTTGTCATGGGAATCATGTTTACTGCGAAGAGTAGTGGGGACAGTGAGACGCCCTGGAAGATCCCTCTCCTGATATTAACCTCTGCTAGTCTTATACCAGGGCTTGTAAATATTGTATTCCAGTTGCGCATTGTATTTTTGATGAAGCTGATGGTGTTTTCCTTTGCTCCATATATTTTCAGGCATTCTATTATCCATGTGTGTGGTATCATGTCGAAGGCTTTCTTATAGTATATCCATGCCATGCTTAGGTTAGTTTTCCTTCTATTACTGTTCTTCATTACCATTTTGTCTATCGGGAGCTGGTCTTTTATTATTATTATTATTATATTATTATTATTATTATTATTATTATTATTATTTTATTATTATTATTATTATTATTATTTACAAGAAAAGGACAATGCAACTAGGAAAAAACATCAGTATAATATTACCAGACGTCTGATGAACAGAATAATCAGCATCATTGAAAAAAATAGATCATGAACCTCTAAATGAGATTTTAAGGTTTAAAACGTGTTTTCCCTAAAAAGGAATAATGATAAAAATATGAAGGGAAAAAAATTTATCTTAAAAAAAAGTACTATACAAAACTCATATAACATTTCAATAGATAAATTAAATAAATAAATTAAATAATAAATTGAAGTATCTAGACTTTAAATAAGTTATGAGTAACCAAAAAAAGTAATATAACATGAATAAGATATGCAAATATATACGGGAACAATATATAATACGTTAAATTAATTTATAACAATAAATTGATTAATTTAAAAGCAATAAATGAAAAGAATATCTAGAGAATTAAACCAATAAAAGAACGTGCAAAGAAAAAGCGATATGTCAATGAAACTAAATAGCTAAATAAATCAAGTAATTATTTGTTACAAATAATTTAAAGTAAATAATGAAATTAAAAGATTTTCTCCAAATCCTATGTACTTTTCATTCACACATCTTTACAGTAAATGTTCCTTTACCGTTTTGTGTTTTCTACGACTTCATATTAATATTTTTTTTCCGAAGTTGTGTTCTTAGTTTTCATTTTGGATTCAGTTAACAGTTGACTGGTAACTCATGTAACAATTATTTCCTAATTTTAATTTCGAGTTTTATTTAGATCTAATAGCAGGAATGAATTCCCAAAACGTTTATGTAAATAAGCAAAATAAGTTATAGCGTCTTATTCATTATTAAACTGGATCTTACTAGCAGCGTAAATCTGGCAAGGTGCTTTTATTTCAGGCGAAAGGAAGTACAGTTGCCTTAATATGAAGGAAAACACAAAAAAGAAACAAGAAATAACATGTTGCAAGAGTTTTAAATAATTTAAATTAAGGTAAATGATGAAGAAAGTTGCCTTAACAAAAGCAAACAATGGGAGTGATAGGTAAACAACACGGGAAATAAGCAAAAAGAGCAGTGAAACTACAATAAGCAACATCGTTCTCTTAAATTCCCTCATAATATCCATTCTTAGAGCAGGAGCGTGCTCGTAATGGAAGCACACGCGGCATTTAAAGGATTAACCGGGAAGTTTAACGGCTCTGAAGTCCGGACGTTTGTGAAATCAACAAAGGGACCGGTTATGTTCTTTCAGGGGAAGCTGGAAAGAACAATGCAAATCAAAAAGTAAGAAAAAAAAAAAAAAAGTGTACTTCTTAACGCCTTTCAGTTGAAATTTACAGATTTTTGTGTTACACCTCTCTGATGGTGTCACTTACGCCATTGATCCTAAGCATAAGAGAGGCCGTTGTGTAAATACTTTATTCAGCTTGCCTGTCTTTGATTATTTTGGCATGGTATAAAATCGTCTATCTATTGATTATCTAAGCACTTTCGGGCGTGTGTGCGCACTTACACACACACACACATATATTAGAGATGGATCAGATGTCTGAAAATTGGATTTGTGAATGTGGATGTGGATATGATTATTTTTTATCAGCGGATATTTGATGGCCATACCATCGCGGATACGGATGTGGATGTGAATGTTTCACAAAGCAAAATAGTTTAGATACATTTAATTGTTAAGGAAGACTTTCAGCCAACATTATTTACAATTATGTCTTACCAGAATGTAGGATGAGGACCCAGAGACACACGAGCATTTTAGTTGTTTTGGCACAAGATTATAACATGCTCATTGCATGAAAAGGGTTACAAGGAGTTACAAGGATTGGGATGTCTCAAAGACTTTTTAGTCCATCTGAGGAGACATTGCGTGCTCACTTATCTCTAGAAGATAAGTGCTGTTTACATCTACTTGTGGCAATTTATTCCACGTGTCACATATCTTGTGATGTATCTCTTCTGCTTTAGTTTCCATCCATCATTTCTTGTCTGGTTTTCATTTTCTGTAAATAGGTTGTTGTCTACTTTTGTTATGCCTTTCAGTATTTTGAATGTTTCTATTGGTTGTCCTCTCAATTGGCGTGTTTCTAATCCATACATGTTCAGGCTCTCTCGTCGTCTTTGGTAACCTATTTACCTGATGGATGGAATTAACTTTGTGGCCCTTGCCTGTACCCTTTCTAATCTATTTATGTCCTTTCTTACTGTTGGTGACCAAAACTGTACTGCGTAACAAAACCCAAAGCCTTTCTTCGCATTAGAGAGAGAGAGAGAGAGAGAGAGAGAGAGAGAGAGAGAGAGAGAGAGAGTTTTTACTTAAAAACACTCTATCCGGCCTTTATGATTACAACTGCTGTAAAGACATGAACTGACTAAATCAAATGTGCTTTAATACAAAAATGCTATAAAACAAAATGCTATAACATATCTGCTTATACAGTATATACTGTATGAAATGTGTAGTGTATCATGTATTAAGTATAATAGAACGAGAAATCCAAATTTGGCCAAAAAAAAAAAAAAAAAAAAAAAAAAAAAAAAAAAAAAAAAACAGCCTACTTATGGCTACAATCCATGAGAATGAACTATTGAACAAGGAGTAGGGGGTTGATATCCCCATTCCCAAGGTGTGGATGTGGATGCCAATGTCAAGAAATTGTAAATGCAGACGCGGACTTATAAAAAAAAGGGATGACCCACGGATGTGGACAGCCGATACATATCTAATATATATTGTCATGAAATGTTCCAGATACTTGGTTACTACACTTACCAATCATAGAATTCAGAACTTACCTCACTATATCCAGAAACCTGAACTCTCATAAAAAAAGAAAAAATAATTCTGAATACTCTAAAGACAACATATGATACCTTGACAGAATTATCTGTAATATGAGCTATCAAAATACATTAAAGTTTAAAAAAAACAAATGTGAGGTATCAATATTTAAGGAAAAAATATATTTAAGAACTGCACCTATCTCCCTAATTAGAGTCACTTCACTATAACTGAAAATTTCCTCCCCCCCCCCCCCCCCGCCCCCCCCCCCCCCCCCTTGGCAGGTCATTTTGGAAACAGACATATGGCCTGTAACAAGGTCAAGGAAAAATAGGTCTTAAGACTAGGACTAGGAAGGACCTACCTAGCTGCCCACTTTCCCTTGTTTCATGTCCCTAGTGTTTAACGGATGAATACCCCACTACGATGGACCGGAAATTCCTATCTTAACCCTGGTCTATGCTGATTTCCCTAAATGCCTCCCAAAGTCAGCCAATGTTGGGGGGTAAAATGGCTGCTGCTTCTAGCCACAATAAAATTTAAATACCGCGAGGCAAGGCGGGGTTAAAACCGTAATATATATATATATATATATATATATATATATATATATATATATATATATATATATATATATATATATATATATATATATATATATATATATATATATATATATACATACATATACATATCATATATATATACACATACATATATATATATATATATATATACTATATATATATATATATATATATATATATATATATATATGATATATATATCTTGCCTAAGTATTATCGTAGATACGTTGATGACACTTTCTCCTTATTCCGAGAAAAGTTTAATGCAGAACAATTCTTATAATTTGTCAACTCCCTACACCCTAATATCAGATTTACACTCGATGAGGAAGAAAATAATAAGCTTCCCTTTCTGGATGTTCTAGTGTCCAGGAACGAAGAAGGCTTTCACACTGGTGTTTTTAGAAAAAAGACTTTTATTGGGTTAGGTATCAACTTTTATAGCTCTTGTTTTTATAATTTTAAACTTAATGCTATCTCAACTCTCCTACACAGGACCTTCACCCATACCTCTAATTGGTTTACTTTTAATGATAAAAATAACTTTCTTTCCCAATATCTTAAAAATAACGGCTTCCCAGACAAACTTTTTTTTTAAATGCTCAAGAAGATGCTTGATGGCCTATTCATAGAGGTACCAACGGTTTTAACAGTACCAAATTTAAAAAAGTTTGCTAGCTTCCCTTTTCTTCATGACGACCTCTTCAGAAAAAAGTTCCTGGCAATTATTCAAAAAGAATTCCCGGCACTGAACCTAAAAATAGTTCTAAAAAATCCATTAACTATCGGATCCTTGTTCAAAACGAAAGACCGCCTTAGTCCTCTTCTGAAATCTAATGTTGTATATAAATATAAGTGCCCGAGATGTGATCACGGGACTTATGTGTGTTGTACAAAGAGGTTACTAAAAGTGAGAATAGATTCTCTCAGGGGGTTAAGTTTTAGAACAGGCAGCAGATTAACAAACCCCGAACAGTCAAATATCAGGAGCCACTCTAAATCTTGTAAAATATACATTAATGATAAGGATTTTACTATTTTAGGCCAAATACAAAATGAAAACGACCTAACAACCTTGGAATCCATTACGATAAAAAAGATAGTTCCGTCCTTAAATGCGCAATCCTCCTCAGTTCAGTTGTTCATCGCCTAGAGTGCTTGCTTATATTTTTTAAAATTCTCTCGGTCACTGCAAGTCCTTTGCGAGGATAAGGTACAGAATAGCCTTACTGTTTTAGTGTTGTTTATTTATTCTTCATTTTTTATTTATTTTTTACATACATATCATAATTTTTGTATATTTTCTCCTGTAATTTTAAAATAATTTTTAAAATAATTTGAATGTAACTTGACTGTACATAATTTTAGCCCTTGGTGTCTTCCTGTTTTAAGATATTAAAAAATTTTTAAATGTTCAACATGCTGATGTTCATTGAATTTTTAGATATTGCGTAATTTTTATGAATTATGCAGTGCGTAGTTTTAATGTTCGTGTTTATCTTTAATTATAGCCTTGAGGATGCGACTATGAGTCGTGAAACGTCGGCAAAATAAATGTACCCGAGTACGATACGATGCCTTTCCCTATGGTTCCTTTGTTAAGATGTAACCAGAGCTGAAACGCCGTCTTCGAAGGATATATATATATATATATATATATATATATATATATATATATATAATATATATATATATATATATATATATATATATATAGAGAGAGAGAGAGAGAGAGAGAGAGAGAGAGAGAGAGAGAGAGATCGTTCTAGAACCTTCTGTTTAAGCATTGGTCATCTTTGAGAAGCGACGTCATTTAGCTTTTCTTTCAATATAAATGATTATTCCTTTCATATTAAAATACTTTGATTGTCTTAAATCATGTAAAAACGAATGTAAGTTATGATTGTAATCTCATTTTCTTTTTACTTATTGTTTTAAAAGAGAATTTTTGTGATGTTAGCTAAACTTCATATCCAAAACGATTTGAGCCCGTCAGTTTCTTGAAGTCTCGCCCATACAAGGGCGAGAGAGCTCTCATTACGGATTTTGAATTCCTGGAGCAAAGAGATCATTTCTCTCTCTCTCTCTCTCTCTCTCTCTCTCTCTCTCTCTCTCTCTCTCTCTCTCTCCGTGCCATTTTTCATTTCATATTAACATAAAGATTTTATACTTAGTGATTGATCACTGGTAAATTTTAGATTTCGTATTTCTTAGAGTTATTTAGTATTATTTAGTGCCTAATGTGGAATCTGAGCAAACTTGTGAAAGTGTCTAACAGGCGCCTCGTGTGCAAGTGTTTAATGGTGATTTCGAAAAAGGCCTTCTAAAATTGTTATACCAAGGTAAAAGTTTCTTAGTAAGTTCAGTGCACTAAACTTAAACTTTAAAAAGTATTTGGTAAATCTAAGTTATATACTGAAAGTACTTGAGTTATTCCGTGGGAATTTTTAAATTTTTTCCATATTTTGGTGTTGATAATTTTTTTTATTTGCGTTTACCCATTTTTCTTATTGAAGTGGTTACTAAAAGTGAGAATAGATTTTTCTTATTGAAGTGATTTTTTGTGCATTTGTCCAATTTTCTTTATGAAGCATGTTTTATTTTTCCTTAATCTGTGTGATTAATGCTTTTTGTAATTTGGTATTTTCCACATTAATCTGTGTTTTCATTTGCATTCACAATTTGATTAACTTAATTGTTTTCAATAATCAATCGTTGCATATTTAATTGAATTTAACACTTATGAATTAATTTGCATTTATTTAGAATTATTTTCAAGTTTTAGTGTTGTTTAGCACTTGTAAATTAATTTATAAACTTTAGCTATTGCCTAACAGTTTTAAATCTTGTTTGAATTAATTAATTTTCTTGATGTTTGTGATAAATTAATTTTGATTTATTCTTAATTAATTCAAGAATAAATTAAACTTTGTGTTGATTTCAAGTAACAGTAAATTTCTTTGGTATTGTGAATATCACTTATAAAGTTTGAGTTTGATAATAAATTTTTGTATATAAAATTCTTATAAGTTTTTTCTGTTTCACAAGTATATTTAATTTTGTTTAGGTAGAAACATAGAGTGGTAATTGAGCTGCTTTCCTTCAATTTAATTGAAGTAAGTTAGAACCAGGGAAGTACTTAGGCTTTTACGTTGTTGATGGTGTGATGCCCGTTAATATATCTAATTACATATAAGATTACATCACACCTGTTTTAATGAACTTAGTCTGATTTTCTACAATACTGGTAAGTTGTTTAAGGGATCACTGTTGGCTTTACAATATTCAGTCATATGATGAAGGTTCAGGTGTCTGGCTGACGTGAGGTAACAATTAATGATTGATAAGTGTATTAACCAGATACTTGGCACTTCGTCACAAGTATAAATGGTGCCCAAACCCGTGATATTTGGCACTTTATGTAACAAGTATTAATGGGGCCCAGAGACCCGGGGAAAACCGATTACATTATCACTCTAGTCTATACTGAAGGTGTTACGGATATATTTTGTTAGTGGTGACAATATAATTTATTATTGAATTGTTAGTTAATAACTTAGAGAAAATGGCTCAGTTCAAGGTTCAGGAAGTTTTAGCAGCCCCTTCCATCCAAGCGTTATCTGAAACCACTCTCACTAAGGCAGAGTGGGGCGCTTTAGCAGTGGCAAGTGGTGGTTATGTGTCTACTAGTATGGTAAAGGCACAGATAAGATGTATTGCTATGGAATCATTGATAGACTGGTAGAATAACTGATGAAGATGGGTTAGAATTGGCTCAAGAGTTGTTGAATGTAGCATGTGCTGATCTTATAAATAAGCAAGAACAAAAGAAAGAGAAAAGTGATACAGAGTTAGAGCTAAGACACATTGAAGCAGATTAAGCTGAAAATGCAGGCTGAATGAGAGAGAATGCAAGCTGAAAAAGAAAGAATAGACATGGAAAAACAAGAAAGAAGAGAAAGATAAGAAGAAGAAACAACAGAATAGGAAAGAGAAAGGATAAAAGAGGAAAGAGAAGTCGCAAGACATGAAAGGGAGATGGAATTGATAAGAGCTAGGTCCACATTACCTGTGACACCGTATAACCCTAACCACGGTAATCATGACCCTGTATTTGATGTAGTAAGAGTACAGAAGTTAATCCCTAAATTTACTGAAGAAGATCCAGATGAGTTTTTTGTTCACTTTGAGAATGTGGCTTCAGGTATGGGATGGCCAGAAGATAAATGGTAATTTTTGCTACAAAGTGTCTTGATTGGTAAAGGGAGAAGTGCTTATCTAGCCTTAACCGCTGATCAGTGTAAAGACTACAAGGTACTTAAACGCAATGTGCTACAAGTTTACCAGATGACCCCAGAGTACTACAATGAAAGATTCAGAAATTTAATAAAAGATGAGAAGGGAACCTTCTTAGATTTTGCTTACAACGTGAGAAGGTGTTTTAAACGTTAGTTAGAAGCTGCTAATGTTAAAACTTTTGAGGAGTTAGAAGAATTATTTGTCCTCGAACAATATCTTAGGGGAATTCCTGAACATGTAAGAGCCTATTTGTGAAGATTACAATATAATTAGTAGCAAACGCCATTACAATGTCAAGTACCACAATCAACAACACCCAGGTTTTAAGCCTCATCTAAATATCAGGGACAAATTTAATGGGAAACCTACAAGTGATAGTAACAAGTGTACACAAGGTAATACACCTCAACAAGCTAATGTGAAATCCTTATCCAATTTTGCAAGACAGTTTTAGAAACCTAATTTTGTCTGCTTTAAGTGTGGTAGAGCTGAACAATTCAGTGAAGAGTGTTACCGGAATCAACAGCTGTCAAAGCCAGTTGGTCAAGTAGTGAAAGGTGACCAGGTGAAACAGCCTTCGAAGAGCAGCGTGGGAAAGAATCAAACTCCAGAGAAGACTGAAACTAAACAATCTCAATGTTTAGCAAGCAGTGGAAATGTAACCTCAAGCGGTGGGTGGCTTAGCAGTGTGGAGGCTTTTAAGCCATATATCTATGAGGGTATGCTGTCAACTCAAGGAGGGAGTGTGCAGGTACTAGTCAAGATATAACATGATACAGGGAGTAACCATAGTGTAGTTGAATGTGGTGCTCACCCTCAGTTGGAGAAGAATCTCACAGGAGATTCAGTTATTTTGAAGGGTATAGGAGGAGGGAGTGTAACTCCTATATGCTGCTTACACCTGTCATGTGAATTGGTGACAGAGAATGTTGATTTTGCTATAAAGGACTCACTGAATGTGGAAGGTGTACATGAACATGTTGGGGAATGAAGTTGGTGGTGTGCCATTTATTCCTTGTCCTGTAGTGACAGACAAACCATTGAGGATTAGTCCTACAGTAGAGTTAGAGAAGAATAACCCCCACCTGTTTCCTAGTTGTGTAGCTACTAGAAGTATGAAGTGGACTACGGCTGCAAGTGAAGAAACTGAGGATTTACACCCCCAAGAAGGATCAAATGAAGGATCTTTGGGCTTAGAAGAATTGTTCCAGGGAAGTGATGTTTCCCCTAGTGCTGACCAAGAAGAGATTTCCTATGAAGAAGAAGACAATGTGGATGAAGAAGAACCTGTTGTTCCTGAAGAGACTCCGAGTGGTCAGTGTTCCTGAAGAGAGTAGTGAAACTACAGTAGCTGAGTTAGCAGATATTGAGAATTCAACCCGTGATGACAATGGACTTACAGGAGAAGGATGCATCTTTAGCTGATTTGTTCTTCAGAGTTGTTGATTGAGAAGAGATGCAACAAACTCCTACCTGTTATTATCTGAAGGAAGGTTTGCTGATGAGGAAGTATAGACCTACAGATATACCTGGAGATGCTGTATGTGGCAAATATCATCAAATTTTGATTCCATATCCATTGAGGAAGCAAGTGGTAGTAGTAGCTCATGAGTCTGGACAAGGGAATCAGGAAGACTGTGGAGAAGATCATGAAATATTTTTTCTGGCCTGGACTTCACAAAGATGTTAGCAGGTTCTGTCGTGAGTGTCATACCTGCCAGATAGCTGGAAAACCGAACGAAACCATCCAGAAACTCCCCTAGAAGTTAGAGAAGACCCTTTTAGGAAAGTGATTATAGATATGGTTGGACCGCTGCTGAAGACAAAGAAGGGAAATGAGTATTTGTTAACATTAATGTGTCCTGTGACAAGATATCCAGAGGCTATCCTGTTAGAAACATATCTGCCAAGATAGTTGCTGAAAAACTTGTGGAGTTTTTCTTAAAGTTTGGTATACCAGAAATAGTACAAAGTGATAGAGGAACAAACTTTACTTCCAAGTTATTCCAGAATGTGATGAATCTGTCAGGAGTGAAACAACAGTTATCCACTGCTTATCCAGAAGCTCAATGTGTCTTGGAAAGGTTCCACCAGACACTGAAAAGTATGCTGACAAAGTACTGTTCTGAGTCAGGAAGAGAATGGGATGTTCCCCTAATAAGATGATTTTTGGTAGAGATGAGCGGACCATTGAAGATTCTTGCAGAAAATTGGGAGGAAAATCAAGAGGAAATCCAAGGTGAATATGTGAAGAACTTAAGGAAAAGGTTGAAAGAGATTAGAAAATTCTCTTTACAAAATTTGAAAGTGAGTCAAGAGAAAATGAAAAGGAGATATGATGCTAAGGCTAAGTTTAGAAGTATTGGTGTTGGTCAACAAGTGTTAGTGTTCTTACCTTACAAGATAATTGAGAAATTCAGTGATAGAACTTATGTGATTGAAACACCAGAAAAAAGAAAACGACAAAGGAAGATACATGTGAACCTCTTGAAACCTTATTTCTCAGAAACTAAAACTAAAAATGTGTCAATTACACAAACAATTTTATCCACAGATGACGATGATGGCTACGAATTGGGAGCTGAAAGAAAGATTAATAATTCTTCAATTTTGGAAAATTTGGAGGATAAGTTGAAACATCTGAGTGTTGAACAAGCTGAAGACTTAAGTGAAGAGATTAGAAGCTTCCCAGAAATTTTTGCAGATGTACCTAGACATACTGATCTGACCAAGCATGAGATCAAGATTCAAGAAGAAGGAAAACCATTCAACCAAAGAGCCTATCACTTATCACCTTATCATCGAGATGTTTTGAAGAAGGAAGTTGAGCATTTGCTGCAACATGGATTAGCAGAACCCAGTTCAAGTCACTTCAATTCTCCATGTGTGTTAGTGAAGAAACTAGATGGTTCATTTAGGATGTGTACTGATTATAGAAAACTGAATTCCATCACTGTGGCTGACAATTATCCTTTGCCTCATATAGATCAGTTACTTGATGATATTGGGCAAGCCAGCCAAGTTTGTTTCCAAAACATACTTGTTGGAAGGATATTATCAAATTCCATTAAATGAGAATGCTAAGCTCCTGTCAGCTTTTATTACTCCTTTTGGGCTGTATCAGTATATGCTTCTGCCGTTTGCTCTGATGAATGCACCTGCAACATTCCAATGTGTGATGGATCAACTACTAGGATTTATAGAATGAGTAGCTGTATACCTGGTTGACATAGTGATTTACTCTACAACATGGGAAGAACATCTGAAGGTTCTGAGAAAAGTTTTCAAGATACTACAAGAAGCAGGACTAACAGTCAACCTCTTGTGTAAAGTTAGAAACCATTTCTGGAAAGAAACGTGTAGTCGTAGATTATTTATCCCATTGCGAATCGTGGGATTCAACACTGTGATAACCAATCTTCTTGGGGGAGGTATCTTATATGCTGTTACTTTTATAATGCATATAATCCTCTCTTTAACTGTATGAGGAGTTATGAAATTGTTTGGAATATTTTCAGATTCCTTATTTGGCTTAAAGTTAGTATGTTCTGATAATATATGTTCAGATTTCGCATAACACAATTTAAAAGTTAAGATAACATAGATTGTGAGAAGAAAAAGAATTAGCATTGTCGAAGCCAGAAGATATCTGTCACCAGTTGGGACCACGTGGTTCCTATTTTTTTTTTTTTCTTTTTTTAAACATGCTATGTTCGAGTCTTGTTCACACTTGTATTTGCCGAGTAATCATGTGGAAGAATTGCACCATCTTTTGGAAGCATAAAATGTTTCATATATGTCGATGCCTTTCATTTCATATAAGTAGTTAGAGATGATTTTGTATTGAAATCTATCTAATATTACTAGTAAATTAACACTTATATCTCTCGATTTGTCAAAAGAGAATTTGTAGACCCGTAAGTTGCTTAAATCTAGAAATGGATCAACTTTTTGCAAGATCGTTCGAGAACCTGTTTAAGCATACGTCATCTTTGGGAAGTGACGTAATTTAGTTTTGCTTTCAATATAATTTATTATTCCTTTCATATTAAAATACTTTTGTCTTAAATCTTGTAAAAATAAATGTTAGTTATGATTGTAATTTCATTTTCTTTTTACTTAATGTTCTAAAACAAAATTTTTATGATGTAAGCTAAACTTTATATCCAAAACGATTTGAGCCCTTCGGTTCCTTGAAGTCTCGCCCATACAAGGGAGGGAGAGAGAGTTCTAATTACGGACCTTGAATTCCTGGCGTACAGAGATCATCTCCCCACCCCCCACCCACCCACCATTCTCTCTCTCTCTCTCTCTCTCTCTCTCTCTCTCTCTCTCTCTCTCTCTCTCTCTCTCTCTGCCATTTTTTTATTTCATATAAACGTGAAGATTTTATACTTAGTGATTGGTAACTCGTAAATATTAGATCTCGTATTTCTTAGAATTGTTTAATATTTAGTGCTTAATGTGGAATCTGAGCAAACATTGCAAAAGTGTCAAAGAGGCGCCTCGTGTGTAAGTGTTCAATGATGATTTAAGTTTGGTGCACTAAACTTAAACTTAAAAAAGTACTTGGTAAATCTAAGTTATATATTGAAAGTACTTGAGTTATTCCGTAGGAATTTTTACCATTTTTCCACATTTTGATGTTGGTGATTTTTTTTTTTTTTTTTTGCGTTTACCCATTTTTCTTATTGAAGTGGTTTTTTGTGCATTTACCAATTTTCCTTTCCTTATTGAAGGGATTTTTGGTGCATTTGTTCAATTTTCTTAATGAAGTGTGTTTTATTTGTTTTAATCTGTGTGATTAATGCTTTTTGCAATTTTGGTATTTTCCACATTATTCTGTGTTTTCATTTGCATTCACGATTTGATTAACTTAATTGTTTTTAAAAAATAATCGTAGCACATTTAATTGAATTTAACACTTGTGAATTAATTTGCCTTTTCTTAGAATTCTTTTCAAGTTTTAGTGTTGTTTAGCACTTGTGAATTAATTTCTAAATTTTAGTTATTGCCTAACACTTTTAAATCTTGATTGAATTAATGAATTTTCTTGATTTTGTGATAAATTAATTTTGATTTAATCTTAATTAAATAATTCAAGAATTAATTAAACTTTGTGTCGTTTTCAAGTAACAGTAAATTTTCCTGAGATTGTGAATTTCACTTATAAATTTTTTGTTTGATAATGGTTTTTTTATTTGAAATTTTAATAAGTGTTTTCTTTTTCACCAGTATATTAAAATTTTGTTTACATAGAAACATATAAATTTTTGGGGCATAATCCTTGGTAAGAGTTTTGTCTCAAAAAATTCCATATAAATTTAGCTAAGGACAGGAGATAAGGGATTACCCATAGCCATGCCAAACTTTTGTACAAAAAATTTCCACATTAAAACAAAATTTACTAGCTTTGATACATAACCTTAGCAATATTTATATGGAATTTTTTTGTGACAAAACTCTTACCAAGAATTTTGCCCCAAAAAGTTATATGGTTTAGGTATGTGGATGATATTTACTGTATTTGGCCAGTTCACGAAAATCTCCAGGAATTCCTTGATAATCTCAATAATTTAGTCCCTTCTATAAAATTTACTGTAGAGGAAGAAAGAAATTGTAATTTTAATTTTCTTGATGTAACTGTCCATATAATGATAGAAAATTCACCTTTTCAGTCTTTCAGAAATCAACTAACATTGCCTCTTTTGTTCATTACTACTCCAATCACCATCAAAATGTTACATTCTCTGTTTTTTCTGGGATGTTCCTAAGGGCTCTATGTGTCTGTAGCCCGCAGTTTATTGATGCCGAGATTAAAACTATTTATGATATTGCATTGAAACTTAAATACCCAAGGACATTTGTAGATGTGGCATGGAAAAGAGCTTGAAAAACATTTATATTTAACTAATGACAAACTTGAATTTAGTAACCATAACATTCTAAAATTACCTTATGATGAAAGGTTTTTAGAAATTCCTAGAATTTTAAAGCTTTTTAACATAAATGTTGCTTTCAGTAATATAATTGTCAAGAGTTTAGTAATAAAAAATTATCCTAAAGATCTTGCAGGCTGCATTTATGAAATTCCTTGCAAAAAGTGTGGTAAAGTCTATCATGGACAAACCGGTAAATCTCTTTCACAACGTCTCAAACAACACCAATATTCTGCGAGAACTGGGCAAATATCGAATGCATTATTCGTTTGTACATATGAGATATTTAGATCATCCTATTAACTGGAGTCAAGCAAGATCCTTAATCCCATGTAATGACACAGTTAAAATGAATATCATTGGATATTGTTTCATCAAGTCAAATAATGGATATGTTCTAAACTAAAGTCTTGGTTATTTAAACTTGACGCCTTCATCATGAAAAAAGTTGATGGACTATACAGATACTTTGTAGTTTCTGTTAGGGTTAAATCTATGTTTGGGTTTGTGACTGTGTGATATCCGATAATCCTGTATTTTCTTTTTAATTTTTACCCTTCTGACAATTAACCATCTGGTATTCTTGATCTTGTTGTTTACCTGGTAACTTTCTCTCCAATTGTATTTCATTCGTTCCTTGACAATATCTTAGTAAAGACGAAAGCGCTTGGATTTCTGTCTATCATTACCTGTGGTATTCACTTATATGTGTGTGTGTGTATGTGTGTGTTTGTGTATGTGTGTGTATTTGTTCAAGCTCAAACAAAACAGTAAATTAGATATAGCTATCAGTGTTCGTTAATGAGGCACGGTTTGTATAAGAAGTTAAGTGCAGAGCGTTTTTCAAGTACTGGAGAGCCGTAGGTCGATTGGTATATAAACGATATTGCTGTAGAGCCGGACATTTTCATAGGTATAAAAAAGTGCATTATCTTTTCAAGTGAAAACTCGTTTTTTTTTTTTTTTTTTTTTTTTTTTTTTTGTTTTTTTTTTTTTTTTTTTTAGCATGAGAACTGACTAACTGATTTAATGTTGGTTTTTGGCGCCATAACCACCATGACTGTTGACGCTTGAAGCAAGAAAGAGAAGAACTAGATGGAAGATTTAGATCTTGAAACATCTTCGATGAAAGGTAATGAAATATTTTTGGTTCTCCATAAGCTTTGTATCCTTACATTTATTATTTTATAATTTCCTGAAGCTATTGATGGTGATTTTGAGATCCTCGTACCTCTTACAAGCGTCAGTTTACATTTTTTATGTCCTTAAGTGACGACATCAGGTTTAAAATACTTCTCCGCCCATCTGCTACTTTTTCTGCCTTTGCTGCTGTCATTAAATTCTGAAAACCTTCATTTCCTCAACTGAAGTTGCCCTTGTTTGGAAATTGATCGGTTTTAGGAAAATAAAAAAGTCTAGGTTTTCTCTTATTGAAAATAAAGTTATTCAAAACGAATCACATTCCCGGTAAATTTCATGCAACTATTACAAATTATGGTTTTGTTACTGAAATAAAATAGGACTTCAAATATTGCCCTTCATTTTTCTAACAACTACAAGTTATAACAGTCTCCACGCGCTTCCTTCACAAAACAAAACACCATTCAGAGGATGGCAAACTGTTTGTCTAAGCTTTTCTTTTTCTTAAAATCATACGCTTTGCTCGTGTAGCATATAGGCTACTTCTATTTAGAGCTTTCAGTCTCGTAAATCATTCACTGGCAGCTTACGTCCCTAGTGATCTTACTAAGTATCTCTTCTTTTCTTTTGAGATTTTCCTCTTGTATATCATTAACTAATTTCTTGTAACCCTCTGTTATTCTCAGCACAAGAGAAAGGAAATTAAGAAACTGCCAAAGACTCTCCGAGGGTCATAGATAATCTATTAAAACACTCAAGGTAATTTAGAAGGTGCAATCTATTTAATAAATGTGACTTTAGAGAACATTGAGAGATTCATAACGAGACAGCAAAGATAAAATGAGACAAACTTTTGGGGAAGACGAGGGCCATTCCCCATCAGACATGGTAAAACATTGGAGATATGTAAAATCCATTAAATGAAGAATTGAAACAATCCGAGAACTATTCATTTTTATTCAGTATTAGCTTCATTATCCATCCTTTCAAAACTTTAATTCATTAATTCTTACTGTTACTTGATCTGCATTTAAAATAAACAGATGACAAGATGAAGATACTTTTTCAAAGCTCTTAGAACTCATGAAAAACAAAAAGAAAGATTTAGGGTATCCAAGTTCTAGTCTCCTTATGATAAATAAAGACCAGCTAATCTTACCTGCCTACAGTCCTGTTACTTAAAAAAAAATACAAGAAAAAAATGCAGCTGAAAATAAACGCATCCCGCTAATTGGTGGAATTAGGATAATATTCGAAAGAGCTAAGAGTAATTAAGGAATATATATATATATATATATATATATTATATATATATATATATATATATATATATATATATATATATATATATATATATCTTAGTCGTTTCGCTTTTGCGAAAGACTGTTTGTATTTTCTTACGACTGTCATTCGTAAGCATTCTGGTTCCTTCTTTCTCCTATGTGATATCTTAGTAGAGTGGTTCTTCTTAAGGTAAAGGAGATGATTCAAACGGATAAGTTGAATAATAGTAGAACAACTTTATTACTGAACTCCATAACAAGAGAGACAGTTCGGTCGTGAGACCGTTCCGTTTTAATTGCTAGAAATGAACTGACTTCTTAGAGCATCACGTTGATAGCGAAACATTAGCTATCTCAGCGATTCACATAAAACATACGTAGTCCGACGGCTCGGAAGTTACAAGTTTCCGGCGCAGGTTAACAGGTCAACCGCTTCCCATGGAAGTTGTTGTGAAAAGATAACAGTAATGCAAAACGATGACATTTCCAAACAAACTTAAACCAGGCTATTGCAGACATCGCATAGCGTGATCTAGATTTGCCTTGGTGACGTAGGACCCTTCTAATTCGCCAATGACCTCAGGTCATGGGTTTTTATTTACAGATATGTAATTCTAAAATGTATTTATTACACACACATATATATATATATATATATATATATATATATATATATATATATATATATATATATATATATATATATATACTATATAAATATAAAGGGTGTTTCGAAATTAGAGCCTCCCCTCTCTACAGCATAAAGTAAAATTGACATGGACAAAAACAAAAGTAATCCAGAATAGGTATTTATTTATGTTCCTCTCTGAGTATTTAATATTGTGTGTAGCCTCCATCTTCCTGTACCACAGCCTACATTCTTGAGGGGTGTGACTCAAACTCCATTTCCCTGAGGATTCATCTCTTCGCAAGTCGTCAAGGCTTGGTATACCATCATAGCTCACTGTGTGCGGTTCAACACGATCCTTTAAGATACTACCAATGTTTTCACACACATTAGGATCGGGGGAGCCACCTGTGTCTGAAGAGCATTGAAACATGGTGCCTTATCATGCAAAAATAGGACTTCTTCAACAGATAACACAATTTCAGGATCTTTGAAGAAAGGAAATAATCCACCAGTAAGCACAGTTTCTCTGCAGTATTCATCATTCCATGACTGTTCTTTTTCTTTCATGATCCACATTAACCGTTTGGCTGTGAAACAGAGAAAAATTCCCAAACATTCAGGAAATTTCACTTGCCGATAGCACACGTCATCACTAATATCATCCAACTTTGCAACCCAAATTATGTCATTTTTATGTTTTGGCTTTCTGACTGTGTAAATGTAACATGAAATGGCTTGATACCAGATTTTTTTCAACTAACAATATACAGCACTATAACTTCTCTTCTTTCCCCTTTTTGTTTCTAGTTCAAGCGCCAATTTACATAAAGATTTTCTTGGTCTACTCACTGCCTCAGCTATGATGTCTTTTGACTCCTGAGAAAGGACTTCAGGCCTTCCAAGATTCTCACTCTTTTCGCAATGACAGTCACATGGATTTTTGTTCAGTTTCTTTTAACAAAGGATTCATCTCTTTTAATTTATTTATATATCCAGGAACGTGAATGAAGGATCTACCAGCATCCCTAGCCTCTGAGGGTTATAGCCCGGATTCAGTCAATCAATCTGATTTCCTCCTAGTCGTTTGCATGCTGTATCCAACTCCGTCACTCAGTCTGAAAATACAAGAAATATAAAATGAAAAATAGCTTAATAGAAACTCAAGATATTGTACTTGCAGATAGGCTACGGCAAAAAACTTCATAACTTTCCATTTGTGTTAGTGGATGGGGGCTCTAATCTCGAAACACCCAATATATATATATATATATATAATATATATATATATATATATATATATATATATATATATATATATATATATATATATATAAAGCAAGCGAGAGAGACAGAGAGACAGGATAATAAAAAATGTGTAAAGGTAGAAGCGTCTGTTGCATGAAAGATTTGTGTGAATCGAAGAAACGAACGTATTTAGAGAGCAGATTTTAGGATGAAAACTTAAAACAAAAACTTCTGAAATACAGTGCTAGTCAGACTTGAATTCATCCGTCAATAGTGAAGCGCATTGAGACTATCCTCCACTTTTACTTTACCTTGAAATGAACCTATATTTCAGGCAATCTTTGCCGACGGAACTCGCAAACTGATTGTAGGTACCTGCCAGTTTCTCAAAATGTATATCATCATTATTCGATATATTTTAAGGAAAATATGTTGAAACACATTTTTAAAAAAATGGTCTTTAAAAGTGAAGTAAACTCTAAAATAATATATGGAAAAGCTCAGAAGTTAAGTTGAATTTTAAGGTTTTGTCTAACATAGGTTATTGATTTTAAATAAGGACTGAAGATGTACCTGTATTTCTAGAAAGACCAATGAAACCTATGTTGCTGTTTAGAGGCTTTTGAGGGTACTGGATGGCAGGTAATGACAATCAGTTAAGGTTCCCCGAGTCTTCTTTTCTTGTGTAGAAATAAAGCAGGAATACGGGAATGAGATCATTTGCGAATGGATATATGTTTGTACAACTGTGCCTCAATAAAGTGTATCACTTTATGAAATATATGGTTGTGATCGTATTTGTTTGTTTATGATATGGGACTAAATTATGAGAGCATCATCTGATCTAAGAGCTTACTGTTAAAAGAAAGAAAGTTATTTCATGCAAATAAAAAAATAGTAGGCAGAGTTTGGCACATCTGATGTCATCAGACTAGCGATTATTTAAAGATCTATGTGTTAAAAGAGAGAATGTTATTTTATGTTACTATATTTAGATATAGTTATTAAAGAATGTTATATGAATTATAACTCCCTTACTTAAACTGAAAGGCAGTCTACTTGGCTGGTAGGTAGTAAAAAGCACTGAAGAATGAGGTGTGGTTGGCACACCAGCTATGTCGAAAGCTGAATAGAGCAATTTTTGATGCATGAGATAAATCCCACGTATTGCCATTTTTCTTTTTAATTCATATAAGTAAAATTTAAGAAATATGAAGGAAAATCAAATATAAGGATATTGAGAAAATTGCCTCTACAAATGAATGACTTAGTTGTTTAATGAACGTTACATAGACTTGGAGGGAATAGTAGCACAAGAATCAGAGAGATAAAGGCGCCCGAGAATTGGTCGAATTCTGGTCAAGTCATCTTCAGGAGTGGACGACCGAGTTAGTTGCATGTCTAAGGAGGACTGTGATAATTATGATATTGTAAAAGAAACTGTTCTTAGCGTGTACAGGTTAGTACCAGAGGCGTACCGTAAGAAATTTAGAAGTTTGAGAAAGGATGGAAATATTACGTATGTAGAATACGGTAAGAAGTTAGGAAGGCTGTTTTTTGATTGGTTAACTTCTGCTAAAGTTGATGATTTTGATAGTTTGAAGAACTCAGAGTTGTTAGAAAACTTCAAAGATATTGTATACCCTGAAACTAAGTTATATATATAAGATAGGCGAGAAGTATCATTTGCAGGAGCATCTAGGTTAGCTGACGAATATAGCCTAACTCATGATTTGAGTGTGAGTAAGAAATGAAATGATCCTTTGTCTGGTAGAGTACAAAGCAGTAAAGGTTTCAGTCCTAGTAATAGCAATGTGAGTAAAAGTGTCTATTCCTGTTATACATGCGGAAAACCAGGTCATACGTCTAAGGTTTGTAAGAGTAAAATGGCATCTAGTGGCTCAGAATTAACTTGTTTCTGATGTAATGGGAAAGGGCATTTAGCAAAAAATTGTGCAGTAGAAAGGAAGGCCAGTAAGAAACCAGTGTCTCTAGTTAACCTTTCGTCAAGTAGGAATGATGTGATGAGGGAAACTAGGAAATCTTTTGGTGAATTCCTGTCAGAAGGCATAGTTTCCTCTCTTGGAGGAGTGTGTTCGAGAGAAGTGGTCTTGCTTCGAAACACAGGAGCTGCTGTCTCACTGATTAGGAGAGAGAGTGTGCCAAACAGGGCAGATATCAATTTGGAAGAAAAAGTCATGTTAGGTGGATTTCCTAACACTTGTGTTCTTTGTCCTTTGTTGAAGTTGAATTTAGAAAGTCAGGTAGTGTCAGGAGAAGTGAAACTTTCAGTTGTTGAAAGTTTGCCTGTAGATGGTGTTGACATTATTGTCGGTAATGACTTGGCTTTATCCAAGAATGTGAATCTTGTTATGATTGAGATTCCAGTGCCTGAAATGGTAGTAACTAGGTCAGTTTTAGATACAGACATAGACAACGGTCATAATTTGTTCATGGATTCGAACGAGAGTGAGTTCGTGGATTCTAACGAGAGTGAGTTTGTGGATTCGAACGAGAGTAAGTTCGAAGATTTGAACGAGAGTGAGTTCGTGGATTCGAACGAGTGTGATAGAGGTGGCGAGGTTGATCTTGGCATAAGGGTGGCTGAGAAACCTAGCTCTGGCATTGACAGTGATAGCCAAATGGAAGGTGTAGCTGTCAAGAATAACATAGTAAATGTACCAGTATCAAGTACTAGTTACGGTGATGAAGTAGGCACTAACCCTTTGAATAAGGATGAGCTAGTCGAGTTGTAGAGAGAGGATGAGACATTAACCCAAATTTTTGAGTGTGAGCTGGATGATGTGTGTAAGGAAACTTTTTGTTTAAAGGACAAAGTTTCCTGTCGTTATGTTCTTCCAAAGTCAGGTAGTAAAGGGGAAATCACCGAACAATTAGTGGTTCCTAGGGAGCTTCGTGAACTAGTTTTGAAGTTAGCACATGATGAGCAAGGACATTTGGGAATAAATAAAACTTTCAGGTAATTAGTAGGGCGTACTTTTGGCCTAAAATGAGAAGTGACGTAAAGAGGTATGTTTTAAGCTGTCATGAATGTCAAATTGCCGGGAAACCGAACCAAGTATTTCCAGAGTTCCGTTGTGTAATATTCCTTCAGTAGGCGAATCTTTTGAGAATGTAATTATCAATATGGTCTGACCTTTGTCTGTATGTAAGGGTAGAGAAGATAACATTATTATAAAAACAATTTAAGAGATGTTTGGCAACTAGCGAAGGAGAACGGGAGTCAAGGGGGAACTAAATGGAAACATGATCTTAGAGCGAAAGAGACAAATTTCCGTGTAAGAGATGAAGTTTTAGTACTAGTCCAGAAAGAAGGTTCCGCTTTACCTTATAAGTTCGAAGGTCCTTTTTCAGTGTTAGAGGAGAGGGGAAATATACATTATAGAATTAATATGGGTAAGAGTAGAGCAAAGTCAGTAAATGTAAATTTGCTTCATAATTATAAAGAATGCCCCGTACCATGGCCACCGCCAGTGTTCGATGTGACAGTGTTACTAAGAGAAATTAGTTTTGAGAAAACGCAAGAGGTGCTTTAGCATTTCCAAGTTTCAATCAGAGTTCAGAAAACGGAGTTAAGAGGGAAGGATAATGTGATAGCTAATAGCCTCTCTAAAGTTTTCAGAATGAGTAGCCTAATGAGCGTTTTCTATTTTGGCACGAGTGGTTGAGTGAATGGAGAAGTATTAAAGCTTTATGCAGAACTGTTCCCCTGCTGTTTAATTCTTATTTCTCTTTAGAAAAAAAATAAAATCAATTGATTTCATTTTTTTTCTTCTTTGGGGGGACATGTAATGGTAATTGCTTTATAGCAAAGAAAGGTAAAGGAAAGGAAAACGCATCTTCGAGAAGTTCTGCAGTAAGGTGGTATTCACGCATGTGTTGGAGGTGCCTGTTCTCATGATGGTTCTAGAATCGTCAGGAGTGTTGTAGAACTTGACAGGCACCGAAGTGTCGCGAGACACGCCGTGACTTCTGATGCAATACTTCGTCGAGAAAACTTTTAAGTAATTCCGGTAATCTCGGGAGTCTGTGAAGTTCGCCGTAGGCCCCACCCCAGAATGCCGTATAAATACGACGAAGTTGGAGAAGGCAGATCATCAGTAAGAGCCACAGATCAGATTATCAGTGAGGACTCAGCAGCAGAGATCAGAGATCATCAGAGCGTGATAAGAGAAGAAGGAATCAATGAAGGATCAAAGAGAAAAAGGCGCCCGAGAATTGGTCGAATTCTGGTCAAGTCGTCTTCAGGAGTGGACGACCGAATTATTTCGACGTTGAGCAAGACTTAAGAGAAGAAACGTTCAGCTAGGGGTTTTGGGGGGTTCCTGCCCTTCAAGTATCAAGAGTAGACATTATTTTCTGCAATACGAAGGCAAGAAGGCATCTACAATTAGAGTTCTCTTTTTGTGAAGCCATTGCTTCGAGATGCAAAACTGGTCGGCAAGGTCTTTCATTAGCTCACTGTTCCCCCAGTTCATGCAGTGTAAGATTTGACCTTTTTTATATAAATAGGAGACACCATTCTGCATTTATCTTTGTTAGTAAGCTTGTAAATAAACATTTGTTGTGTTAGCGTTTCTTCTTATATTCGTATCCCCAGTTTCAACTGTTGGTGTTGAATTCCTTTTGTTTATAATAATATCAAACCTGAAGCGGGCCTCTCTCTCGGTTCGTAACACTGGAATAACAACATTTGCTAAATAAATGGAATGATCCTAATTTACTGATATTATTCTTTGATTTTGTTTGAAAAGGTCTATTGATTTTATCATTTGGTGTTGTTATAATTTAATTATATAGGAAAGGATTTGTTGAAGCTTTATCTAGTAATTATTTTTTACTATATGCAAAATTTTAACATTAGATTTCAATTCAACTGCATGCCCACTATTGTTATTATTCAGTGAGCCACTTGTGACGTTGATTATATATGGCAATACAGCATTTTTACTTTCCAGCTTTATATCGTTGTGACGAGTATGAATATTTGTCTCAAGGAATGAATAATTTAGTCCTCAAGTACAAGGGGTAAGACTTAAAGCTTAATGGAATTTTAGAACATCATTCAGCACGGTTATAATAAATTTCATATTTGCTTAATGAGTAAAAGTATAAAGTATTGAGTATGAAAACCTAATAGCACTCAAATACATATTAATAAAAATCTAATGCATATTTTAGGATACTTAGCTTTTAATATATCAGGCAGGTATCAATGGGCGTAGCCAAAGATTTAATATCCTCATAATGAATAAACAAAATTAATATCATATCACTTTTTTCACAAGACTGTATAAGCAAAACATATAGTTTCCGGATACTGCCATATGCCTTTATCGGACGCATTAAGAAAACTGATGTAACACATGGTAACTTGACTGTGCGCATAATGCTTTTGTGTCACTTTCTTTTTTAAGTGGCATGGAAACCTTCTGCCGTGTGGAAATATAGAAAGAGCAATGCGGAGTCGAAACAGGAAATTGTTACATAATGTGCAACATAGACATATGAGAGAGAGAGAGAGAGAGAGAGAGAGAGAGAGAGAGAGAGAGAATGATTTTATTTCCTAGAATTTTGTTTCTAAAATAACTATAAGTGATATTCATTAATTGTAGACCTCAGATATACTGAAGAGAACATAGTCTGCTTTTAATCAGTGCAGCATGTGACGATGATTCACTGGTTTAGTGACTATAGTTTGCGGGCCTACATTCTCCTCTAATAACATGTATATAAGCGTGTATAGTTAGCACCTTTATTTTTCTATTTGTTCTCTAGTCAGATATACGGAATTGCTTATTAAATCAATTTATATAAAAAAAAAAATTCTATCAATATCTGATGTAATAATACACTTAATATGGGCTAGATATTTTAGTCATATTAGCATAGTGTTGATAATTCCTATTATGTTTATCTAGTTAAGGAATGTCCATATATAAGTTAAATAATGATAATACTGAGGCGTTCAGCATTATAAGTGCTTCTCGCCACCCCCCCAACAAAAAGTTGAGTTATAACCCATCAAGGTTTTGGAACGTCAACCTGTTCTATTTTTTTATTTATTTTTTTTTTTTTTCAGGATACTATGTCGAAATTTGTATGAGAGGAAGTATTTGCGATCAGGAATATAACAGCAAGCACAAAAAAAAATATAATTCAACCCCACCCCTTTTTTGGTATTTTTCCAGTTTTCCAAAACTTTTGATCACTTATAATCTTTAAATCTTGTATGTAATGCTTATTACTTATAATTATTAAGTTTTCATTGCAGACAATACGCTATTTTAACAATACGGACGAAAACATGAGCAATCTTCTTTATAGCTCTCTCTCTCTCTCTCTCTCTCTCTCTCTCTCTCTCTCTCTCTCTCTCTCTCTCTCTCTCTCTCTCTCTCTCTCTCTCTCATTGATATTATCAGTATTATCATTATCATTATTACCATTATTATGATCATTATTATTTTTCGTTATTATTGCTTAATATTATTGTTGTTGTTGCTACTGATGTTTTTGTAGTAATTGGTGGTCTTTTTGTTATGCATAACTCTCTCAGTAATAAAACAAACGTATTCAAAGACATTTTGCCCTAATTTCAATAAACAAAATAAATTACAAAGCAGAGGGTAAACAAAGGAAAGTTTAATTGCAACGGAAAAGAAAAGGACTACACTCACTTTGACAGTAACTTGTGGTTGATAGCAGTTCCATACCATTTTCCTCATTCATCAACACTTATTCATAATCTAAACCGTAGTCCTTTTCGCCTTTTCACACGATCATTGCCCACTTGGCTATTACCTACAGAATCGCTCGCATTTCCTGACATACTGAATGCACAAAACTAACAATGAAGCTACAAATTAACAAAATAATAAGTATAAATAGCGGCTGCAATCACGAGGTTTGTTTATAATCCGCACGGAAGGGTGATACTTTGGGGGTTCGGCTCCAACCCAGCGTTCCCAGGAACTCAGTGGGGAGTCGACGCTAATTTTCGCCTATTCACACGATCATTATATTGGCCACTTAGCTTTTACCTACGAATCACGAGCCCGTCCTGACATAATGAATGCCCCCCCCCCCCCCCCCCGCCCCCCCCCCCCCCCCCCCCCAAAAAAAAAAAAAAAAAAAAAGAAAAGATAGATATATAGATATAGATTATTTAATATATAGATGATATATTAGATATAATAGATATATATATATATATACGATATATATATAGACATATATATTAATATATATATAATATATATATATATAGTAATAATATATATATATATATATATACAGGATATACATCATATATATACATTATAACATATATATATATATAGAATATATATATATATCATATATATATAATATATAATATATATATACATATATACATATATATATATATAATATATATATCTATATATATATATATATAATATATATATATATATAGTATGTATGTCACTGAAACTACAAATTCACTAATCAATAAGTAAAAATAGCGGCAAAAATCACAGTATTTGTTTACATTTCACATGGAAGGCTGAAACTACGAGATGGGCGTTCGGTACCAACTTGGCTTTCGCAGGAGCTGAGTGGTGAGAAGTCGTTGTTTTACAAACTTCCACTCGATTGCAACTACTGGTCAGAAGGTTGAAAATCATACTCGTAATAAAGGATTATTTACCTTATGTTTTTGTATGGAAAGGCGTTTTGCACCTTCCCATATGAACGTTAGATATGTTGGGATGCAGATAAGGCGAAAAAAGCCATTTTCAAAAGTTGTGGCGAGAGGCCATTCTAATGCTGAACGTATCTGTTGATTTATTGCCACTCACGCTGAAGTTCATTAACATTTTTTTCTGCTCTAACAGTATGTTTAGTTTATTATGAAGATGAAAATGAAGTAATTAATTGGAAGTTCGCAATTTAAAGCGCAACATGTCACAGCTAATTAACGGAAGGATTTAATGAATGGGACTGTTTAATTTGTTCAGTGTGTCAACTAAATTCTTAATAAGTGAAGCTGGTTTGTTTCTCATTCGAAGTTATTGCTTGTTCAAAAAATATAAAGTGGCCACATTCCTTTGGTTAAAGAACGTGGAAACTATCGGTGGTGCGAAAATTTAGGAAATATGGAAGCATCCCGTAGCCAAAATTGTTACTTGTTCCATAACCGTACAATACAAAACCCTATGAGAGAGTGAGAGAGAGAGAGAGAGAGAGAGAGAGAGAGAGAGAGAGAGAGAGAGAGAGAGAGAGAGAGAGAGAATCAAACAATCCAGATATTGATCACATCTGGAGTCTCTCAGAAACTCTTCTCTAAATAACCCAAAACTCATGATGCAGAATGATAGAACAAATGGGGAATGGCAAACATAACCAATTGTTTTCATGATCTCTCGGAAAGGAAGGGGAAATCCTGAACAGCATTTGACTGAATTTCAAGAAAACAAAATACGAAACTACGTCGATGCTCAAGGAAAACACCCACCAATACGTCTCCTGAAAAGTGCATTGTTAGTTGCCATATTATTATACTTTTATTATTCTTTGGTCTGTGATTATTCACATATTCCATAATTCCAATCGAGAAAACAGCTGACAGTGAAAATAGAACACTTTCTAATATGTCACACTATCGGTCCACCCTACACACAACGCATTGGGGACCTAATGCACGACACTCCAGTAAAAATAAATATATTTATTGCATCACTTTTCTTTTATTGCTCGAATTAGGTTCCAGCACATTCATTTAGACTATCATTTTACCAAATTAATTTTTAAGAACATTCATTTTCTTATCAAACACTGTTTGGCTTTAGTTTGAGTAAACATTAATAAAAAAAATTTAAAAAGTGTATTTTTAGAATTGCCTGAAATTATATTCTTTGGCTTAAATATTCTCAACGGCAACAAATGGACAGGGAAAAGAACTATCTATGTTGAATGATAATAACTAATTTTTGCGTTGCAGTTGAAACTATTCTTTTAAAAATAAGATTAGCATTGAGTAGAAGCACAAATAGTTTTAATGTACAGCGAAGATTTAATTTGTGACCAAGGAGATCTCTGCTTGCGTAAGGGAGGCCATTGTCAAAGCCTTCGAAATTATCCTTGACGGGTGGAGACAAAAATGGAGGAGCCTGCCAAAGAAGTCAAGGCAGACATAATCGGAATGGGTGGTGAAGAAGACATCTGCCCTCCAGAGGGGGAAAAGCGCATCCAACGCTGTCACGGCGGACGAGATCCTCTAATTTTCCCGGTAGGATGATTTCTTATCATGCCCCTCCTGAACCTACCACTTACTCAGTAGCCAAAATCCAAGGACGATCGTGGAGTGCTGTAGGTGAGGTGGGTGGATAGTTGTGACACCCACCGCCTACTACAAAGTTCCCTAAACAAGAAAATTCGCACTGTCGCTCCCCCTCTTGCCAACTCCCTGATATCGTAGAGTGAAAATAATCAGCCGCGCAAGCTATGTGCGGGCGTTGTAATAAACTTGTGCATTCTTCCGAGCAATGCCTCACTAAACCAGATCCTCCTCCATCATCTCCCGTCCCCCTTAGAATGAAAATAATCAAAACAACAAGAATAGCAATAACTGGCTGAGGAACAACCGACCAAAGCCTGATTATGGCAGAAGATTTTATAACTCATGCAAAGTGCATGAGCTCACCTCTCCATAGGCTCATTGCCCCAAACTGGCAGCTGCTCCCGCCATTGCCATGCAAGTGAAGGACCCATCAACTCTAGGCCCCCCACCTCAGGGCCCCATACAGGTTGCGCCTCCCGAAGGTCACTATCTCGCACACCAGGTCCAAGCATTCAATGACTCTGGTGCACAGCTCTCGATAATTAGGGAAGATAAAGTTCCTCCTGGAACGAGGATTGAGAGGCAAAATTTAATTACTAATGAAAGCCCCAAGCATACTAAGATGTTCCTGGTCACCGTCCAGTTAAGGATCACCCAGCCTCACAGTTCGAAAATATGTACTCTGGCAGTGGCTACATACATTCCCAGTGATTATGACGTCTTGTTAGACCAAGACATTATGCCTCCTAATTTTGAGCTGTCTCGGGGCTTCCACCCTTATCTCGCTCTGGACCACTTTCGCAGTCCACCCAGACATGCCCTCACACAGCCAGTACGAGCATAAGGACTCTATCAACCCTCGGTTGGCCAAAGGACATCGAGGACTGAGTCAAGCAGCATCACGCACGGAGGCGAACGCCGTTGTTCCGAATGTTACAGCAGTCGGGACCAGTACTATTACAGTACTTCTTACGGATTCACGCCTTTCGAGTCCAGACATGGCATTGTCCAACCATGGAGAGGTTGAAGGAAGAGAGGTAGAGGATGTCAAGGGTTCCAGCAACTTTGGAGGAGCCATAGGCACCCTCCACACTAGTACCTTATTTTTCACAGACTTCTGGCCATTCTCCTTCCAGAGGAGAATGCCCAGTTCTGCTACTGCAACTTCCTTCTTCCTCTTTTGTGACTGTTCTCTTTTTGTACTTTACCTACCCTCTTCTTTATAATTCACTTCCCTGTTCATCATCGCCTTTTAGGCACCTCTTTCTATTGTATACTCTGCTTAGGCAACGCCCCTTTGCCAGCAGATCTGGCATTGGAAATTTGATAAGTCAATTAAAATTATTGTGATGGCATTCGGGAGCTTCTAGTGATGCCCTTTAAGAAGTCCCCAGACTTTCCACCTCTGGTCCCATATTAAATCAAGGGCTATTAAATATACATACGACGAACCAGAAGGTTATAGTTAGCTCGGCCTACTAAAGCGATATTATCAAAGTAATGATTCATCTACTTTACATTAATCCTTTACTCAAGTGTGTAATCAATCTATCCCCAATGTTCTATCCTTAGTGTTTGCTTATTCTGGACTGAGAATCAAAATTTTGTATTATCTTTATTTTCATTATTAGTCTCTGCTAATCTGGCACCAGGGTCGATTTCTATTGCATAAGAGCAGGATCCCTAACACACCTGCGGACGCATGTTTTTAATGCCCTCTAAAGGTAAATTAACTGCATGAAATGTCTTACTATGAAATTCGAAGTGTCCATATCCAATAAAACTAGGTTCATTACTAAATATTTTAGAATAAGGTTAGATTAAGTAAAAGTTTAGTAAGATAAAATTATATGCTTACTTAAATGTTACAATTTGTTATTCTTCAATTCTTTAAAGAAAATTATGTTAAATTTGTTAGCTAATCTTTTAGAATTTGTCTGGGCAAGATAATATTTAGTATAATTTTCAATCTATTACAATTGACTTTCTTTTGTGTTCATCAATACTTAAGGGACTTTCCCAAGGGAACTTTAAATAATAGTTAATGAGTAGAATGTAAGAAGCCCAATGGCAAAATGACATACTTATTACTAGTGGTTGTGAGTCAGTGAAAGTAAACGTTTGGGTTAAATGACCATAACAAATTACATTAGTTTTAGTTCCTCAGGGGAGAAAGAAAGATAATTATCTAATGGAGAAAGCAAATTTTTTTCCGCTATTTCAACCCGTTTTAGGTTGAAATGACTCTTAAGATGTGGAAGTATTGTGAATCTTCTTTGCTTTTGCCATTTAATTACACACTTGTCGTTAATCTCTTGGTTTCTTTCATGCTGAGCTCTTCCATATTTTGCAGAGGCTAAAACGACTCGACACAGGCGATTTGTCCTCAGTCACACAAGCGCCACTCCAAGCCGGGTTCGGCTCCCACTTGGGCATAACCTCAGCTCCAGTTTGGAGAACTCACTTTGCGAGCTGCCCTTTTTGCCCACAGGCCTATATGCCTCCATGTGGCCAGCCTTGGACTCTTACTTGATGCCCCTTGGAGAAGTCTCTTCCTTTGTCTGGGCTTTTACAAAGCTATATCAGCAAGAAAGGTAAAAGACGAAAGTGTGGTGGCATGAAACTTAATCCATTATATTTCCGTGTCGGTGCTTGTCCGATTGCTCATTGCTGCCTTCCCGCCCTTTCACTCCTCCACAGCTGTGCTCCCTATCCTAGAAAATACTTAAATTTAAGAGCTGTGGAATCACTGAGAAAGTAAGATTTATGTAAGCTCATATCCAACACCTTTGTGTATCGCACACGTGTTTATAAGGCGTCTGTGTAACAGGTTTATCCGCAGATCCCTGCTGTGAGGTAGATTTCTCCTATCCATAGAAGCTCTGGGCTTATATGTGTGATGGAAATCGACCCACGGGTTCACGAACGCGTGTTCATTGCTCCAAGCAATCCTTCGCAGTGAAGATGGTTGGGAAAGGCCATTAGGGTCCTTGCTGGTGCCCTGATTTAGCAGATTAACAGTAGATGTAAATATATCCCCTGTATATCTAACCCTTAGAGCTTCCTTACGTTTTTCCCTTGAATTTAATCTGGCCCTTAGCCGACATTTTGATTTCTATTTATGTTTAAGCACTCGATTGGGCTTCTTCTTTGTTGGAGTCAGAATCAATATTCCCGTTGCCCAGCCTGTCGAGTGTTAATTTACAAGAAATATATACAGGGGGTAACATGAGTTCATGCAAATATTCCGGGAAATGAAAGAAAAGGTCATTTAAAGCAGAAAACGTTAAAAAGACACGCATTTTAAGGCTTAATTCATCAGTTAGGCAAATTTTCAAAATAACCGGGTTTCCTTTATGCTGCCTCTCGGCCAACATGGATACACTATGTCTGAGCAGTTAGGAATAATGTGGGGTAGGCAGGGTTGGGGAGGAGGGTTGATGAAGTGCATCGCGCAAGTGGATTGCTAGTCTTTTAATCATAATGTTTTTATCGCAAGTTTTTGAAGAATGTAACATTACAGTTCCTTCAATTAGTAAATCATCTGTGAACACACTTCACTGTATCTAATTCTAATGATTAGCTCTACATATCAAGAAAGTATTGTAAATGTCACAGAACTTTTGAATAAGTCGGGACTTTGGCCAATGCTGAATGAGTGATAATGACAGTAATTATGATGACTAGGGAATGTAGGTAGGGAGGTTACTGCACTTTGAACAACGTCAGCTTTTTCGATTACTACATGAATATGCATGCAACCTTTTTCAGGAAAGACTGAAGAAAGTGAATTTTCCATAATGTTTCCGTTCTTTTTCGTCTGACAGACAATAGCATTTTCTCAAGTGTGTTTTTCTCTTTGAGTGGTGTATGATGAATATTTTTTATGGTGACCGAGAGATTTTTTAAAATATATTTTAAATCTTTGATCGGTGTTTAATAAATAGGCCTATCTTTGATGGAGGGGAGATCACATTTGGCTTGCTTTTCTGTCCTTTATCGGATTCCAGTAAATATTATTGACGGAGAGGAAAAAGGTTTCAATGATACTTGTATTTTTATCCTTTGTTCAGTATCTAAAGAATACATTTGATTTGGAAATATTTTATTCTCATCGGATAAATCACCGATTATTGTTGCAAAATCTAGAAATAAACATTATTCCTGAATATTCCACATTACTGGAACTGTAAGGCATTGTCTCCAGTTTCTTGCTCACAAAATGAATAAGAATTAAAGAATCCGACACTTGTAAACCAAACATGCTCTTGCTGGAAAAGTGAGGCCGTTTAGAGTAACAACTAACACGTAAAGAGATCAGCTTCTTCCTTCACTCCCCCTCCCCAAAGTCGTGAGTACTCCGACATACCGTGCGTGACATCTTAATTGGTCATTTAATGATAATGGTTATTTCAAAAATTTACCCCACCGACAAACGAAGTCATAAAATGCACACGTTTATAGAACATTTTCTACTCAGAATGACATCTTTCATTTCTCCAACTATTTACATAAACTCGTATATACATGCATACATACACACACACACACACACACACACACACACACACACACACACACACAAGTAAAGTGATCAGCTTCTTCCTTCCCTCCCCCGCCCCAAAGTCGTGAGTACTCCCGTGCATTACATCTAATGATATTTCATGGGTTCGAGCTTGGAGCCGACAATTCTCTTATCGCCTAAAAAATCCCCCTTCGGTTAAGCATATATGAAAATATATTAATTCTGAGGTAGGGCGAATTAGATATTAAAGGACATTTGTAACTCGATGTATGTATATGAATCATGGTAATGTGATATGGCTCATATAATGGCTACATGCTGTCTAAAGCACTACAACACTACCGAGGTCGAGGTAGGTTGATGCTGTCTCCAAATCAACATATACCTGAGCACGAAAGGTATTTGAGGGTGAGAGACGGCATAAACTTATAGCCTCTTGCAGTGGTGGGGTGGGTAAAAGCTTAACTGACGTCCTGGATTTGTATGGTTTCACGGGTTTGTGCCCGGGAGCTGAAAATTCTCTTATCGCATAAAAAATTCCCCTTCGGTTAAGCATATATGAAAATATATCAATTCCGAGGTAGAGCGAATTAGATATTAAAGGACATTTGTAGCTCGATGTATGTATATGAATCACGGTAATGTGATATGATTCGTATAATGGCTACGTGCTGTCAAAAGCACTACATCACTACCGAGGTCGAGGTGGGTTGATGCTGTCTCCAAATCAACTAATACCTGAGCGCGAAAGGTATTTGAGGATGAGAGACAGCATAAACTTATAGCCTCTGGCGGTGTTGGGGTGGATAAAAGCTTAACTGACGTCCTGGATTTGTATGGTTTCACGGGTTTGCGCCCGGGAGCCGACAATTCTCTTACTGCCTAAAAAATTCCCCTTTGGTTAAGGATATATGAAAATATATTATTTCCGAGGTAGAGTGAATTAGATATTAAAGGACAATTGTAGCTCAATGTATCTATATATATATATATATATATATATATATATATATATATATATATATATATATATATATATATATAGATATATATATGACTGATAAATGTGTTCTGTTATAACTGAATTCCATCTAATAAAAGGAGCCCATAAAAAAATAAAAACACTAAAATATAGAGATAGAAATACTATATTTCAGAGACTGCTGTCTCCCTCTTCAGGTAGATGAATGAGAAAAGTTACAGAAAAGTTGGTATATATACCAAGAGGTCCATCCACAGGTAAGCCAATTTAGGTCACTCCCGCTGATAATCTTCCTTTAATCTTCTTAAACGTTGGTTGAATGAAAAATTTGTCGATGACATCTGTGTTCCATGCTCCTATGAGATATTCATTACCTGCCTCCCTTTAATCAAGGCCAATTCCATCACTTGACTCTTGTACCGTCAGTTGCTGCTATAAATTATATGCGACAAATTCCAGTTTATACTATGGTTATGTTCATTTATATAGTTGAGAATAGCTGAGTTCTGTTGTCCATACCTCAGTCCAGGCATGGGATTTCGTAAACGCCTGTGTCCTTGGGGGATGTCTTTTGTTGGACGTTAATCAGGGATTTGGCTAAGGTATTTGGGTAAGTGTGGAATTTTTTTTTTATTGTTGTGTGTGTCTCTGGTCTTGTCTTGAGGGGGTTGGTAGAAAATTACATTTGCTTTGAGAATTGCTTTCTCAATTATATGGTCAGGATACCTTAAAGACGAAAGTTGCTTACGAATTAGTTCAATTTCTTTTTCCAGGAAATTTGGAGAACAAATTCATAAGGCTCTTTAGAATACATTGCTGGCTATGCCTATCTTGATAAGAATTTCATGATAGCTGAAGTAGTGAATGTAGGAAAGTGAGAACGTTGGCTTTCTGTGTATGGTAAATTTGTATTCTGTCGTGTCTCTGATTAGTAAAACATCAAGAAAAGGAATTTTTTTGTCTGTTTCCCATTCAACTTTAAATTTAATGCTGGGCACTAATGTGTTTAATTTTGAAAAGAATTCATTAAAATTGCCCCATTTATTATCCCAAAATGTTAGGTTATCATCAACATATCTCATCCACAGGATGGTTTTTGGGTTTTATTGCATTTATTACTGTAGTTTCAAAGGATTCCATGTACAGATTGACTAAAACAGGACTTAAAGGACTACCCATACTACACCCGAATTTTTGCTTGTAGAATAATTCCCCGAATGAAAATACGTTATTAGATGCACATAATTCAACTAACTTTATTAGTTTGTCTAGCGCCAGTGGGAAATGATCTGAATAAAGGGATAATTTTTCCCTCAAAAACTGAAAAACGTCCTGTACTGCTACTTTTGTGAACAGGGAATCTACGTCAAGGCTTAAAAGTTTTATGTTGTGAAGTTGTATGTGCTTCTCTGAATTTGTGACAAAAATCTTCCGAATGTTTAATGTGACTGGGAGAAAAATTGCCTAAAAAAGGGGAAAGGAGGCCAGCTAACCGTTTAGAAATTTTGTAATTGAAAGCTCCAGCACATGAAACGATGGGTGTGAATGGAAGGTTGTCTTTGTGAGTTTTGGGAAGGCTATAAAAGTAGGGTAGTTTAAGATTAATTACTTTAAATTTCTCTAAAAGTTCAATGCTCTTTTTGTCTTGGCCAATTAATCTTACTTTCCGAAAAAATTCAGTGGGGACGTTTTGTTTGGGATTCTTCGTCAGTTTGTCGTAAGTGTTTGTGTCGGTAAAGAGCCGGTTGATTTTATCGAGGTAGAAGTCTTTGTCCATGATTAGGATTTTGTTTTCTTTGTCTGATCTACTTATTACAATGTCTAACTTTTTTAGAGAGCGGATGACTATCATAAATCTACGGGGGACAGGATATCTCTTATTAAGGTCAGTTAAAGCATTTAGTAACACTCCTTTTAAACATATCTCTTCACGGCTGTAGTTTTTGTCCGATATGAATTTATCAAAAGCCACTATGAAGTCTAGGTTGTTTTTCCGGCCTGGTATAAGGGCAAAGGATAAGCCTAGATTTAAAACTAACTGTTGATTTACAGTAAGGGGGGAGTTCGATAAATTTAAAACTTTGTCTTGTTGGTGAAGATTATTCCATGCG
>NC_061097.1:6581626-6589126 GCF_015104395.2 Macrobrachium nipponense | reverse complement strand
AGAGGACACAGATAATGCAAATTGTTTTTTTTATCGGTAACACAATTTTCAACTGATTCTAAATGAGACAAGTTAGATAAAGGTTTGCATTTAATATTGAAAATCAATCAGTAATTCAATATGTATTTTCTTCAGAATTGGTACCTCTAAATGCCCTGTGAACCAGCTGTGAAGGGGACTTGCTGTAGCGGATATAATAAAGTTAAAAGTTTTGTGATAAAATATGAGTACCTTGAAAAGGAAGACACTACAGCAGATACAGATGACAGTATGGTCAATAACGATTTAATATTTGCCAACATAGTTTTCTTATAAGGTTAATGTTAAAATCTTCTTCGGCAAGTGTTCATGAGACAATTTTTTAAACTTTAATTTTGCTATATTATTAGATAATTAAGAGTAATATGATGGCATTGCATAAAACCTAATTGTCAAATTCTTTTGATTAGAATGTACTGAGATAGCGAAAATTTACATGTTATTTTTTCACATCGCTGAGTCGCTACAGAGCGTGCGAAAAACTTATTTATTAATGAAATGCCCTATTTCCCTCTCATCGTTTCCAAGAGTCAAAACTGGTTTTGCAACTCCATTAGTTATATAATTGAAGATATCCTTCTGACTTTGACACCACTAATGCCTTTGGATGTTGTGCCTGGTAGCTGATAATTGAGAATGTCACCTGTGTCAGCTCTCGTGAGACGACCTGAAATTATTCAGCAACACACAGGAATATGATTCCAAGGGTGAGGCTGAAGTTGCTTTAACAATTTCCTCTTAGTAGGATATTCATCTGAAATGTGTCATTCTTTCAGATACAGACTATTAGTTAAAAGAATCATTTTCATACTAAAATAGACTGGAAATTGGTTTGTAATATAATTGAAGATAGAGTGAAAAGGATTCTATAATCAGACATCGTAAGCTAAAATTTAATGATAAAAAAATTTACTATAATAATGTGAATGCTTTTGTGGAAAAGAATTTCCTCACTTCCTCATTCTATATTGATACACAGGTTTGTGACTTCAGGGGAATTATTATTTTTATTACTGATAATGTGATTACTTGAAAGCTTATTGCATCATCTTGATGCTTCTTATTTATATTGATGCTTATGTACGTATATACTGGTATTTTTTTATATAGTTTTAATGAAACAAATAATAATAATAATAATAATAATAATAAGTAAATAATAATAAATAATAATAAAATTAATAATGATAAATAATAATAATAATAATAATTAATAATAGAATAATAATAATAATAATAATAATAATAATAAAATAATAATAATTAATAATCAATAATGACTTTACTAAGTAATAAGAGGAACGCTGTCAAGCATTGAAAACAAGAAGCACTGGGGCAATATTCTTGAAAAACCAGTGAAGACGAAGTGGCTAAAGAGTGCATCGGGGAAGATAAGGACTAAATAAAAGTAAGACGAAGACCCCCAGAAATTATACAGAGGACAGGAGAAAGACGAGAATGAACACAGGACTGGCACAACAAACCAATGCACGGACCAATACATGAGACAGACTAAAGAACTAGCCAGCGATGACAATTGGCAATGGCTACAGAGGGGAAGACAGCTTAAAAGAAGGAAACTGACAAGGAATGATCAACATCGGGTCGGACCAACAAAGTATCAGGCCCCTAAAGAACCAGATATTGTTCAGAAATAACGATAGACCGGGAAATTAACATCTCTCCCATAATGTAGCGAAGTGCAATACGACAAAAATGAAACCATAAAACCACATAGCCAAGCGGAAATTTGCCCGGCACTTGCCACAGAACCAGTTACAAAAAGAGGCAATGATTCAGTGGCAAAAGCCCAGCCCTCCACTGGAGCCTGGTCAAGAAAACGATCAGCTACCTTGGCAGTAATAAGTGGTACGAGCACCAACCTGAGGGCAGGGTGAGGTAGAAAACATCACGCAAAGATTCCTTCTGGGACTATGGTATACAGCCAACGGATAGGGTGATTACGTGCAAATAGACCAGACGTGACGTTGACGTGACAAAGTCAAGAAGAAAGTATTCACTCCATTGGATGTCGCAATACCAATGGGAAACACCAGAGGTTGAAGAGAAGAAGAGGGAAAAAATGGGATAAGTATCAAGATCTGAAAATAGAATTTAAGAAGGATATGGGATATGCCAGTGGAAATCGTACCCATAATCATGAAGGAGCACTAGGCACGATCCCCCAAAGATCCCTGAAAAGGAATCTAGACAAAAACTAGAGGCCCTGAAGTAGCTCCAGGTTCTGCATGCAGAAGAAAGTTGTGATCCTAGAAACGGCACACATCAGTAAGAAAAGTGGATGGACTCCTAAGGAGGCAAGGGATGCAACCCGGAACCCCACCACTATAAATACCAACCCAGTCGAATTGAGGACGGACTGTGATAAGAGCAAAAAATTAATAAACAAATAATAAAAATAAAAATGGTAGAAAATTCAGCGAATTAATTTTAATATTACTATCCTTTCTATTTTTTCTTATTACTCGCCTTCCTCTGGCTCAGTGATAACCTTCTTAATAATTGGCCAGCAATCCAATTTTTGGGAAAAATCTAAATAACGCTGATGGTTTATGTTTTCTTTGAGAAGCAGGATTTGTTTTCAAATTGCTCGTATTATTAATATAATTGTTACAAACAAGGGTAAATGCGGATCGCCGGCCGGGTCCCAGCTCCAAGGCCATTCCTGAATACCAATATACTGATAATACCAGTTATTGATACGGCAAAATACTTTTCAGAAATAAAACATCACATTCAGAATCTTTAGAATTTCCTCCCAATAAGAATATTGGTCCCAATAAATTATTTAAACGAAGTGTAGCTGAGCCAGAGAAGCGAGTTGATAAGACAAAAATGAAAAGAAAAAAGAAATATATAACGATGTTAATTCGGTCTTGCTGTTCTGCCATTTTATTACAAGAAACTTGAATTAAAAGAGGGCCTTCCTTCCCAAATAATAAATAATTAAATAAATAACTAATAAAATAATAATAATAATTAATGAATAAAATAACCTAATAATAATAATAACTAAGAAATAAATAATAACAAAGCAAACCCTCCCTTTGGAACAAAAGCGTCGGCCTGGAAAGCAAAATCAATGGTGATCTGAGATCTCACTTGATAATAAACCTGAAAGAGGATGGGCAGGAGAAAAAAAGGCTCAAGAAGCAAGAGAACAAAAGGGAGGAACAGAGGCTTAAGGCCAAAGCACATAAAAGATCCAAACGATACCATGAACCAGGAATCAAGGGAATACCAATAGGAAACAAACCTATTCAGAACCAACCAGAAAAGACTATACACGCCAACTTAAGAAGGGGAAGGGAAACAACCTCAACCAGAAATTCCTGACGCGCCGAACCCAAGTTAAGAGACTCCTGGGAAAACATATGGAGGCAAATCCGGTATCACACAACAAACATGCAAGCATGGCTTCCACCAGGAAGTCAAGGAAGAAGAAAAACAGGAGGGAGAATAAAACAAGATTCCACCGAGATCACGAAAACAGACACAGTCAGACACCCAACTAGAGAAAAATGCCCAAAACTGGAAAGCCCCAAGGTCCCTATCGAAGATCCATGGATAACTGGCTCAAAAACTTCAAGGCCCTACCTACACCCACGGAATAGCAGAACAAACTCCAGCATTGTATCTAAACCAAATCACCATGCACCCAAATGGATGACCACTAGGAAAGAAACATCCTTAGTAGCAAAAGCCCAAGGCAAAGGTAGGGAAATATTAGCCAGTAACTATACAGGCCTATCACCTTGCCTTACCAATCAATGGAGGAAGTTACTAACAGGTATCATCAGTGGAAAGGCTTAATAACCACTACCTAGAGGAGACAAAACACCATCCCACCACCCCAACCCCAGAAAGGCTGGCACGAAGGAAGTGTAGGGGCACAAAAGACCAGCTCCCTGATAGGACAAAATGGTAATGAAAAGAAACAGTAGGAGAAGGAAAACCGACCTAAGCATGGCATGGATAGACTATAAGAAAGCCTTCGACATGATACCACACACATGGCTAATAGAATGCCTGAAAATATATGGGGCAGAGGAAAACACCATCACTTCCTCAAAAATACAATGCGCAACTGGAATACAATACTTACAAGCTCTGGAATAAGACTAGCAGAGGTTAATATCAGGAGAGGGATCTTCCAGGGCGACTCACTGTCCCCACTACTCTTCGTAGTAGCCATGATTCCCATGACAAAAGTACTACAGAAGATGGATGCCGGGTACCATCTCAAGAAAAGAAGCAACAGAATCAACCATCTGATGTTCATGGACGACATCAAGCTGTATGGTAAGAGCATCAAGGAAATAGATACCCTAATCCAGACTGTAAGGATTGTATTTGGGGACATCAGGATGGAGTTTGGAATAGAAAAATGCTCCTTAGTCAACATACAAAAAAGCAAAGTAACGAGAACTGAAGGGATAAAGCTACCAGATGGGAGTAACATCAAACACATAGATGAGACAGGATACAAATACCTGGGAATAATGGAAGGAGGGGATATAAAACACGAAGAGATGAAGGACACGATCAGGAAAGAATATATGCAGAGACTCAAGGCGATACTCAAGTCAAAACTCAACGCCGGAAATATGATAAAAGCCATAAACACATGGGCAGTGCCAGTAATCAGATACAGCGCAGGAATAGTGGAATGGACGAAGGCAGAATTCCGCAGCATAGATCAGAAAACCAAGAAACATATGACAATACACAAAGCACTACACCCAAGAGCAAATACGGACAGACTATACATAACACGAAAGGAAGGAGGGAGAGGACTACTAAGTATAGAGGATTGCGTCGACATCGAGAACAGAGCACTGGGGCAATATCTGAAAACCAGTGAAGACGAGTGGCTAAAGAGTGCATGGGAAGAAGGACTAATAAAAGTAGACGAAGACCCAGAAATATACAGAGACAGGAGAATGACAGACAGAACAGAGGACTGGACAAACAAACCAATGCACGGACAATACATGAGACAGACTAAAGAACTAGCCAGCGATCACACATGGCAATGGCTACAGAGGGGAGAGCTAAAGAAGGAAACTGAAGGAATGATAACAGCGTCACAAGATCAGGCCCTAAGAACCAGATATGTTCAAAGAACGATAGACGGAAATAACATCTCTCCCATATATGGGAAGTGCAATATGAAAAATGAAACCATAAACCACATAGCAAGCGAATGCCCAGCACTTGCACAGAACCAGTACAAAAAGAGGCATGATTCAGTGGCAAAAGCCCTCCACTGGAGCCTGTGCAAGAAACATCAGCTACCTTGCAGTAATAAGTGGTACGAGCACCAACCTGAGGGAGTGATAGAAAAACGATCACGCAAAGATCCTCTGGACTATGGTATCAGAACGGATAGGGTGATACGTGCAAACAGACCAGACGTGACGTTGATTGACAAAGTCAAGAAGAAAGTATCACTCATTGATGTCGCAATAGCATGGGACACCAGAGTTGAAGAGAAAGAGAGGGAAAAAATGGATATGTATCAAGATCTGAAAATAGAAATAAGAAGGATATGGGATATGCCAGTGGAAATCGTACCCATAATCATAGGAGCACTAGGCACGATCCCAAGATCCCTGAAGAAGAGTGTGATCCTAGAAACGGCACACATAGTAAAGAAAAGTGATGGACTCCTAAGGAGGCAGGATGCACCCGGAACCCCACACTATAAATACCACCCAGTCGAATTGGAGGACTGTGATAGAGCAAAAAAAAAAAAAAAAAAATAATAATAATAATAACGCTGGGAGTTTCGTGCTGAAATTTTAATAAATTTTATTTGTAGATATAGTTAATAAAAGGATATCCTTCTCTGTATCTGAGTACCGGTTCTCACCTTGTGTTAACTTGTGTATTGTTCTAAATTAAGAGTGTCTGTCCTTCCAACATATGTGCGCCTTGATTTGTGGAGAAGACTTGTCGCGAGAGTACATCAATGAATTTGCAGTTTGTCACAGTCACTCCTTTCTTCTTGTTCTTCTTGCCCTTGTTGTTGTTGTTGTTCTTCTTCTTCTTCTCCTCTCTCTCTCTCTCTCTCTCTCTCTCTCTCTCTCTCTCTCACCGTCGCACTTATGAACTGCTTACCTTCTTCCATCATTCTCGCAATTTTGCGAGAATGTAACTGCAAAGCTTAGCTTAGTGGATGTTTAACCTATCTATCTATCTATCTATCTAGTTACCAAGATTAATCCTAATCTTACGTGCATCCTTCCTCAGCTTAGCAGACGATTTAGAAGTATTGATTTTAATAGCCAGTGATTGAACTTCATCCCTTTGTTTCAAAGCTACCTATTTCATTTTCAAATATCTTTGAAATGTTACATATTTCTCGATATGAAGTTTGCTTTGTAAGCAAATAAGGAAAGATTTCAAATAGCGGAAAATTTTTTTTATTCTGTCGGAGCATAAACAAGTACACCCTGTGCATGTTGCATTCCAAATGCAAGTATAAAGTGAAAACATTTGCATTCACATATCTATGCAAGGCTGTGTAAAGGAATGGTTTAGGTAGGAGAGAATAATTAGTCGTCAAGATTAATCATCATTTTTCAGAAGTAAAAAAATTTCGCTCTCGATTTTCTCTGTGTTTGTGTGTATTTATATTTTCAAACGCTTCTGTTGATAACTGTAAAACCACTTCAAGATATTAAGTTCCTGATATTACGATACTCAGTTTAACTGAAACATTTCTAAATAATTAAGAGAGTCTTATTCTTCATTATTTATTATATTGGATACTGGATCATTTTGATGTTATTCCTCTTATTCTATGCTGTTATTTTCTTTCTGCCTTTTATAGATAACGTAATGTGCAACATTAATGACGCCCTTTTTCGGATGAATTGGGGATGATTACATCAACAAAAGTTGCTTATTATTCTGTCTATTTCTTTGTCAAAAATCTTACTAAAACGTTATAAAATTATAAATATTTATTTCACATGCTTGAAACACACGGAAAACAAATATATAATCGAGTGAAACGAAATTTTCCTAAGTGATTAATTTTTTAAATAGCAAGTGCCAATGGAATAGCAAACTATTGTCGTTTTCTAGCCCACACCAGAAGACCCCATTGTGAAGGAAAAAAATTGATTCATTGAGCAATACGCATCGAATTATTTACATTAAATAACTCCGGGTAACAAATAGTTTGAAATCTAAAAATGAACCTTTTTCCCCCTATGACATACATGAAAGTCCCTCGAATGTGCAGATAGCCGCTGGCTTGTTCTTCAACAGCAGCTACAGCAATAGCAGCAGGTGTACGGGTGATTAAAGAAACAGGCACAAAACTAATACCTGGGGAGCGACCTGAAAACAAATGACATACTGAGAGAAAGACACTTTGAAGGATGTGGAGGTGGAAGTAAGCCCTCTAGAAGCAGTGAGAGAAGGACG
>NC_061097.1:6569126-6576626 GCF_015104395.2 Macrobrachium nipponense | reverse complement strand
TTAGTCCTTTTTCTATCGGATTCCATCCATATCATCCTCTTTCATCCTGACTCGTTAGAAAGCAGTGGGAGTTAAAGCTGATAAATACATTAAGAAAGGCTTACTTTCATAAAAGCTTTCTTGGGCTAATCTTTCTGCAGCTATACATGTCTTCTGAGTAGAAATTAATTAGAATTAGTTTCACATGTATGCCTCGACCTACTGCCATGAGTATCTGAAAGAATGGGAAATAAAATTATGAAAGGTGACCTTGTTTAAGTGTACTTCACATATTTTTACCATAAGAACCTACTGGTGTAATCAAGGATTGTTCGTTGACTTCTGCAACAGTCATACAGCATGTAACACGAGTTTATGCAAATATTTTGGGGAATGAAATAAAAAGCAATTTTGAGTAGAAAATATTCTATAAACATATGCATTTTATGGTTTCGGTTGCCAGCGAGAGGAATTTTAAGATAACATTTATCATTAGTCTGCTCTCATGTGATGGAGCTGGTAGTGAGAAGTAAGAGTAGCCTGATATGTGGGGGGAGCAGTGGTGCTACATAAGAAGAGGATGAAGGGATTAGGCCGATGTGAATAAGGTATCTCCGAATAAAATGTATTATTTATTTTTTGAAGAGAAAATACATGCATCATTGAATCTGTGTCCCTCCGTATCAGTGGTATTCACTGGACAGCGATAAAAGAAAATAGAAAATAAAAATTAACAAAAAAAAGAAAAGTAAGCCTAACTGAATCTCCCATCCATCAAAGGTAGGTTTCCTTATTCGTTAGACTTATTTATTGGACACCTATCAAAGATTTGAAATGTTTTTTTTTTAAATCTCTCCCTCTCCATCTATAGTATTCATTAGCCACCAGTCATAGGTGTAATGATTCCTGGTTCAACAATATCGTGAAGAGGCACTACAATTCATTGGTCTTGAATGAGTGTTGCTCTGCAACATTACACTAATGTATCATTTTGCTCTCTTGCTGTGCTTCGAGGAGTTACATTTTTAGGACCATTTTGTAAACTTTGCCATTCTCTAAACAATTTGGTTCTTCTATGTATGATTCTCTTCGGTATATTAAGTTTTATTTATATCTCTCTAACAGGAACTTGCCCGAAGGCAGTACAATAATTGCCTCCCGCTGAGCAGGGGATGTTTCTTTGACCGATAAGTGACACATTGACATTCGATTCACGCACACATGATGTTATCCAAAATAAAAGAGTGAGGTCGCATTGTTCACACTGTTAAGGTTATCATTTTGTTTCTTTATCTTTGACAGCATTTTGTGAGTTTCCAATGTTTTCTATAAATTTTTAAATTGGAATCGTTCAACTACCTTCAACTTAATATTGAAATGATAATACAAGGACTATGTTATTGCGATGTCATTGGTTCATGTCAATTTTGTATGTAAAAAATATTTTTCCACAGTAATGTAACATGATGTTCTGAAGATATCAGTGACTTTGTTTAACGTCATCAAATAAGATTTCCCCCATATTCGAGAAGAAAAATAGATTAATAAGGCACGAATCGTGCGTCAGGCAGGCGAACGAAAAACTATGAAACTCTGCCAATTCTAATTAGCGCTTGTGTTTCTCTTTAGCACCTCACTATAAATACAGTTGTATGAGATCATTATATTAAATTTTATGGGGAGGTAAAGTTAAGAAACAGGCAACGGCTATTGTATACTAAACCATTGTGTATGTAGGATGAGGTGTACATTTACACCTTTTTTGTATAAAAATTCCATGGAGTAATGATTAATGGTAAAGTTGTATTAACGGCAAGAAAACTGAAGATACAGCTTTCATTAATCTTTCGTTCGTCGAGTTTCCTATTTGTCTTTCACTGAAAAGATATAATTTAGCTAAATTTACTCTATAATATGAAAATGCAATGCAAATTCTATCATATAAGTTGAAACTGCAAAACAAAAACGTTCAGATACTTAAAAACACGATGTATGTCCGAAGTAATTTGAATTTCTCAGATGGATTCGTCCATAGAGATCTAGAAGATAGAGTGAGTGATAGCTAGTTGTGTTACTCCGTTTCACGACGACTATATTTACACGTTTTTCTCACTGAAGATAATTATTTCCATTATCATAAGCAGTAATGGTCATTATTTTAGCTTCTTTAAATTCATATTTGTATTCCAAGACATTAAAAGTTAGCTGGCATCAATGGATGTTCATGCCAGATGGAGGGAGGCTTATAGCCCTACCTTAGGGGACAGGTTCCAGGCCGTGCACAAGGACAACGAATGGTAAACACGGAGGAATTAAAAAAATTTATAACAAAAGTAAAATTTATCAATGTGTAACAGAAAAACATAGTATTAATGAATGAACTTCGGTGGCACAGCACCCCAAATTTAGAAGAAATTAATGAAGCCACACAACACAACCACTCAAAATCACAGAAAAATCACTTAAATTAAATATCCCTTTCATTAAAACAAATAGGGACACATTCCAAAAGTTGATTAAACGAAGTGAGTAAATGTTTACATCAATTAGCTCAACGATGGCTACAGCAAAGAACGATTACTTACTGTACATAACGTTCGTCATTCGCACCTCCCTCACAGCTAAGTTCACACCCGTATACCTTGTACAAAACCTGGAAGAGTTGCTACCCTATCTACCTTAATTAGAAGGAAGAGGGTGAGACCTTGGCGCACTCTCGTTTTATACTCGAGAGAATTGGATTAGTCAATTTTACTGAGAATTTGTTCTCTTCAAAAAGAAAGCATTCTTCTGTTTCTTATATAATTTACAAGATAACATGAATTCTGTTATCAATCCATGAGGGAGAAGAGGCAATGACTGATAAATGCGAAGACAAAAAAGAACCATTCTGCTTTAGCCACCAGACTGCCTAATATGCGGGAAATATGTCACGGAAAACTTGTGCACTAGTTTTTTGCGACATTCTCCACCCTCCAAAAAGGGGGGAAGGAAAGAAAGCAGGCAACAAGGCAATCGGATGAAGTAGGCAGACATGGTCAAACAGGTCATCAGCCTAGGCTAGTGGGCAGTGCTACAGCATGAGTCTAGCTTTCGACAGTAGACAGGTGCAATACGGAGTGATCACCCCCAAAAAGGCAAGGCCACAGATGAATAATCAAAAGAGAATCAAAAGAAATGTACAAATTGTAACTATATCAAGGTAAAAATTAAGATAAATGGCTCAGCAAAAATTCAAGCAATGTCAATTCATCATAACATACTACAGAGTAACACAGACCATCTAATGGTAGCAGGATCACATCAAAATGTAATTTGAATATCATCATCGCATCAATAGACCATTGCAGGGCACATCATGGCGACTGCAATCATCCAAAGGCAATGCAAGCATATATCTCAGTACATCAATATTAACATGTCTCAAAGCATCAATAGTAGAATCAATTCAACGGCAATACTCAAGCATAGTTTGATCAATGATAAATGCAAAATGATTAAATAAACACAATAAAGATTACTCTTCAAGGCATTTGCAATTCATTCAGTTCACGTCACAGAGCATAATCATATCAAGGCCATCATCAATTGCAGAATATTTGATAATACAAAGATGTAATTATGCATAGGTGATTTAGCAATCATAAAAGAAGGAAATATGTCACGAGACCAGGCAATTAAGGCAAGAATAGTAACAGAAGATCACTTACACAATAAAATCATTACAATCTACAAATTCAAAGGTTTGTTGTTGCAACACAGATGTCAAAAAACACTTATACAAGGGGTCCACACACTTTCAGAGTTCACCTCTTTACCTTCAACAAATACATACACTGCACTAAATCAGATTGTCTCTTACCCACTCCGACATCCTTTTTCTCTGTTCCTCTGCAGCCTTCCTTTTTGGTCGGGTACCTGCACCACATACTTTCTCCCTAATTTCACTCCTAACACTTCTTTCATCATGACCACTTTCTTCAAGTTCATCAGTCTGTCGATTCACTCCATCATAAATGGCTATCTCTGGCTCACCATTACATACACTTTCTTCACTCTCATCATACTGGACATCATCTTCACGTCGTTTGTCGTAGTGGGCGTTCATCTCAAGTGGAACAATATGTTGTGTTGCACGCAGATGTTCCTTTCCTTAAAACAGGACTTTTAGGGACCTGATGACTCCTTTTTCGTCAGGATAAGGCTTTAGGATTCTGCCGAGGGGCCATTGACTGCATTTGTGCTGGTCTGTTTTCACCAGCATGAGGTCGCCTACACGTAGCGCGGTCGGGGGCCTCTCACAAGTCGTGATGCTCTTGCAGAGATTTCATGTAGTCTTCCCTCCAGTATTTTTTAAAGCCATTGAGGGTCTCCATCAACCTGAAATATTGGTGATGGAGCTGACGCGTCATCAGTGTCATATGCATATCCTTGTGAGGAACCATGGGCAGCAGTAAGCGAACAACATCTCCACGGATGAGGTGTGGTAGTGTGAGGGCATCGTCCTTCTGCATGTCTCCCGAGTACATCAAAGGGCGGTTGTTGACCATAGCTTCAACTTCTTTGATTAGTGTTCGGAGTTCTTCCTTGGTGAACAGATTCCATTGTAACATTATAGCGAGCATCCTCTTGACAACCCCAATCAGCCTTTAAAAACATCCCCTCTTCCAGGGAGATTCCCACTTGATTCCCAATTGATTCCCATTTGGTGCAGGAATTCTCTGGTAACATCCTCGTCGTACACCTCTTGGAGAAAGGTGCTTGCGGCCCTGAAAGTCAGAGCATTATCGCTGTAGACAGTCGAAGGTGCACCATAGGTAGCTGTGAAGTGTTGAAGCAGCAGAACGAAAGTATTGGCGTCCAGACCACTGCAATAATCGAGATATACCGCACGGTTCGCCAAGCAGGTGGTGATAAGAATGTGCCCCACTCCCTCTTCTATGGGTATGGGGCTTGTGTGGTCTACTCCTACCCTCTCGAAGGGACATATCATGAGTGCTCTGTTAGTCGGGATGGGTGGAGGTGGTGGTTGTTGGAGAAGAGGTCTGAAGGCTAACACACATGCCTTACATCTCCCCACTACTCTCTTGACAGTAGCCCTCAATCCTGGGCTCCAATATTCCTGCCATAAAAGAGTTATTAGAACATTAACCCCACAATGCATGTGAGTTACATGGAGATGGGTGAGATACAATGATACTAAAGTTCCTTTGGAGGGCAGCAATACTTACTCATTCTTTGTATTAGTAACATTAACTAATCTATTTTGTGTGAAAATTATGCCATTACAAATGACTAGGTTTAATTGTTTTACAACATTATTAATGTGAGTGGACACAGGCATGCCACTCTCTAACTTACTGCACACCGTAGGAAGGTGGTGTCTCTATTCTAAGTAAACTAATTCCAAGAAAGGGTCTGCTTGGTAGTTCCCAAGTTTCAAAACCAAAGACATAATTTTCATAAGTCATGTGGAGTCTACATTACTCCCCTGCAATTTCCATAGTTCAGCAGGCGGAGTCTAAGTTCCTTCTTCTCTGAGCTCCCTCAGGGCGGCCGTGATCACATTTTGTCAGATTGGAGATTCTCCCACCTCGACACATGGTTAAGGGGTCCCCTAATTGTTTAGAAAGGGTGGTCCTTCATGCCACAGGCAGTTGAGTATCAAATTGTGCAATGTTGAACCTCTAGTCAAGATGTCAGCTGGATTCTGCTTCGTGGAGATGTACTTCAACTTGATGCTACACTCCTTTTGGATCAAAACAATCTCCCCCACTCAATTAGATACCTACCTAGGCAATAGCTACTTTACTATCAGTCCAGAGAACTATGCTGGTAAAGCTAAACAACTTACAAAGATGCTTTCCCAATCTAAATCCTAACAATATGCTAATAATTCTAAATTTGTAATTGTCAGTTTTGCTCGCTTGCAAGGCGTGACTTGCATTTTGTAAGTTAAGAAACTAATGTGTTCAGATCTCTGTTTAACATAGGCTACAGTACCATAAGCTTTGCTCGATGCATCAGTAAACAGATGCAATTTGCTACCTTTATGTACAATTCCCCTCTCAAACTTGCAATGAGTGAACATTATTGAATTCAGCAAGTAGTTTGGTAGCTTCTATTTGGTGATCATCTGAGAGCACATCAGTACCAAAACGTTGACTTCATCGGGCTCCTTGCAACCAATCTGCTTATCAAACTCCTTACAATTTCTTACCCACCCCGTCAAAGGCAGTGGGTCTCGTCTAGCAAAGATTTGACCTGGCAATAATCTCTTTCCGTTAGTTCCCTGGCTACAAATGTCTGCAGATAATTATCGACATAGAAGGAATTAATGATATCTTCTCGGGCCCCCTCACTGAGATAGGTTTGGAGCACTTGTTGCAAACGATAAGGACTACTGGTTATGCCAAAAACCACAACGTTATAGCATACATGGCCGCTTGTTTCAGCTCTCGTTGCCACAAGTAAACGTGAATTTTTAGTATCATCAGATTGTAGCAATACTCTGCAGAAAGCTTTTGATATGTCTGATACTAACGCATAGAGATTGTGTCGAAACTTAAGGAGCAACTCATATAGCATTTCAACTAAGTTGGGACCTGGATAAAGGCAGTCATTTAATTACAGTTCTCCCTTAACTTTAGAGGATGTGTTGAACACGATACGTAAAGGAGTCGTGAAACTCTGCTTCTTGACCTAAAAGTGGGCTAGTGATATCCCTCAATCTTTGAATCATTGACTTCAGAAATGTACCCGGCATCGAGATACATCTGAAGGATGTTCTCATAGTCTCTTTGGTACTCTGGGTTTTTCAGAAATTGCGTTCCTAACACGTTCAATTGAGCGAATGCATTATGATAATTCATATCTGGGTGTTCTGGCCCATGGAATGGTAAGCTTACTTGGTACCCTCGTTCGGTACTTACAATGCTACTTTGGACTTTATTCATAGCAGCATGCTCTGAGGTGGTGTACATTTGTGTGGAGCGATGCCTACAGAATCCAATTTCCACCACATATCAACATCAATCTCTGGGGTGGCTCGACAAACTCGTCATGGGCGAACAACAGATGCATTTACCACTTCCATGGCCCACTGTGGTATGCGACCATAAAATAATCTGCCCCAACCTGGATAATAACGTTAGTAAGAAGATCGCTATTATTTTATCATTGGCCCTAGTGCAACCTTTGCCATGTAAATGCGCTTTTACATTAGAAAGGCCAACTTTGTGAATGGGAGTGTTTGCATCATCATGGACAACGAGTTTAGTGCAGATTACTCTGGCACCCACATGTATTCTACATGAAATGAAATCATTTCACCGTGTACAATCTGTGAGCGGAATGGTGTAATATTCAATGAAATGCGTTTAATAACTGGCAATCCTAACTTCTTCGTAAGCCAACTTGAGATGAAACCGCATTGGCTACCGGTATCCAAAAATACTTTGTTAGAAAGGGGATTGTTATGTGAATACACAGTAGCTGTAGTGGTTGGCATTAAGGTAGCTG
>NC_061097.1:6541626-6564126 GCF_015104395.2 Macrobrachium nipponense | reverse complement strand
TGTTCAGTATTTGATTGGCAGAATGTATCGAGAGACAAAAAGAAAGCATCAGCAGAGTTTTTTGAACAGGAATCGTTATAGTAATGCGCGCGCGCTCTCTCTCTCTACGCTAATTTGTTGAAGCATATTGAAGACTTATGTTAAAATTTGTTTAGAATTCTAAGTTACCATTATCTTAGTCTCTCATATTATTAGTATATTTTTCATAGAATTAAAAAAGCAAAATATTGTAAATCATGAAACAATGATGGGTTTTGTCTCAAGAGATTCAACTTTTCTACGGTTAAAAGAGAACTTTGTCATTTCAAAGTTTCAGGATATTTTACAATATAGTTTTTCACATTTAATATTTAATAGTTTTATTTCATAACATAATCTGAATCAGTTGGAGTCTATAGCGGTAATACTCCATTTAAAGTTAACGTTTTTTGTGTCTATCAAATATTGATGTTTGATTTACACAACTGTTTCTCATTTCACAAACATCATCAGTAAACAATGAAATGGAAATATAGAACTAAATGCGACGAAATATTAAACTATACTACTGTTCAAAATATCTCCGAAAGCGCAAAATCCTGCGTTTCTGTTATTCCTTAAAGCGCAGAAACCTTGTCATAAACATTCCCACGAAATATAGCCTTGTCATCTAGCAAGACACTGCAATTGGCATAAAGAATTAGCACATGTAATCTCCCTTTACTGAAGGAGACGAAACGGAAGAAGGAGAAAGGGAGTAAAACTACACGTGTGAGAAAGCAAGGAAAATAAATAAGAACGATAATTATTGTCGTTGACAATAGTTATGAACAATAAAGCGGATGCGTTGTGAGCACCCAGTGACGGGAAATAAATAATACAATGTGTGTTTCAGTTTGTACGACACCTCATGGGAACTATCATCACGGGAAACATTTGGTCATTTTGTCATCATTTACACACAAAAGAAGAAGAAGAAGAAAAGTCTTCCTCGTCGCTGATGATGGTTTTATACAAATGTCAAAATTCAAATTGCGTTATTAAATGTTAAGCCATTTCCCACACAAGGTAATCCGGTAAAAAAATGAATTGCGAGGTGAAGTAAGAGTGTTTACCGGTAGAAGAGATAATCAGCAGTGTTAATGCTATATTTTAAATAAATTATTCATACACACAATCATATATATATATATATATATATATATATATATATATATATATATATATATATATATATATATATATATATATATATGAGTGTGTGTAAATATATATATATATATATATATATATATATATATATATATATATATATATATATATATATATATATATATATATAAGTCATATCACATTTCCGTGATTCATATACATATATCGAGCTACAATGTCCTTTAATATCTAATTCGCTCTACCTCGGAATTAATATATTTTCATATATGCTTAACCGAAGGGGAATTTTTTCTCGATAATAGATTTGCCTGGACCAGGGCGCGAACCTGGTCCAGGCAAATCTATTATCGAGAAAAAATTCCCCTTCGGTTAAGCATATATGAAAATATATTAATTCCGAGGTAGAGCGAATTAGATATTAAAGGACATTGTAGCTCGATATATATTATATATATTATTTATATATAATATAATATATATATATTATATATTATATTATTATATATAAGTATATAATATATACTATATATCCATAGATATATATGATAATATATATACTATTATACTAATAATATAGTATATATATATACATAATATATATATTAGAATATATAATCTAAATATATATAATAATATATTATATAACTTATATATATTATATATATATATATATATATATTAATATTTATAGATATATATATATATATATATTAATATATAATTTAATCATATCTATATATATATATATATATATATATATAATATATATATATATATATATATCTATATATAATATTATATATATATCTATATATATATATATATCTATATATATATATATATTATATATATATATTATATAAATAATATATATATATATATATATATATATATATATATATATATATATAGGATATATATATATATATATATAAATAAACTAATAAAAGGAGCCCATAAAAACACCAAAATATAGAGAGAAAAGTACTATATTTCAGACTGCTGTCTCCCTCTTCAGGTAGATGAATGAGAAGTTTACAGAAAAGATGGTATTTATACCAAGAGGTCTATCCACAGGCAAGCCAATTTAGGTCACCCCCGCTGATAATCTTCCTTTAATCTTCTTAAGCGTTGGTTGAATGAAAATCTTTTCGATCGTATCTGAAATCCATGCTCCTTTTGTGATGTTCATTACCTACCTCTCTTTTATTAAGGCCCATTCCACATTTGACTCTTGTACTGGCAGTTGCTGCTATAAATTACATGTGACAAATTCCAGTTTATTCCATGGTTATGTTCATTTATATGGTTGAAAATAGCCGAGTTCTATTGTCTATACCTAACTGACCGTTTGTGTTGTATTAATCTCTGGGGAAGTGATTTACCTGTAAATCCGATGTAAGATTGGTCACAGTCCTGGCATGGGATTTGATAAACCTCAGTGTTCTTGGGGGATGTCTTTTGTTGAACGTTAATCAGGGGTTTGGCTAAGGTGTTTGGGTAAGTAAATGCAAAAGGGTTAGATTTTCCGAGGGTCTGAGTCACCTTCTTAATCGTGTCCATGTGTGGAATTTCTATTTTATTGTTGGGTGTATCTCTGGTCTTGTCTTTAGGGGGTCGGTAGAAAATTACGTTTGCTTTGTGAATTGCTTTCTCAATTATATGGTCAGGATACTTTAAAGACAAAAGTTGCTTACGAATTAGTTCAAATTCTTTTTCCAGTAAATCTGGAGAACAAATTCATAAGGCTCTTAAGAACAGGTTGCTGGCTACACCTATCTTGATAGCAATGTCGTGATAGCTAAAGTAGTGAATGTATGAAAGTGAGAACGTTGGTTTTCTGTATATGGTAAATTTGCATTCTGTCACGTCTCTGATTATTAAAACATCAAGAAAAGGAATTTTGTTGTCTGTTTCCCATTCAACTTTGAATCTGATGCTGGACAATAATGCGTTTAATTTTGAGAGGAAATCATTAAAATTGACCTACCTATTATCCCAAAATGTTAGAATATCATCCACATATCTCATTCACAGTCAGTTTTTGGGTTTTATTGCATTTATTACTGTAGTTTCAAAGTATTCCATGAAACTACAGTAATAAAAGCCTAATTTTTATCACATCACCGTGACATCTTATATCCATATTTTAATCTACAAGTGTCGTTTAATATCCAGTTCGTACTGCTACAGAAATATTGCCCATAGCTGCTAATCTTTTCATCACTTATAATCTCTTCTCAGTGATATTCCAGAGGTAGCGCGTATTGGATATTAAATTATATTTATAGCTTCATGTTTGTATACAAAATGTCATGATGATCTGAAAAAATATTAATATAGCTACATATTCCAGATATACCAACTGGTTTTCATTCACGGTGGGGTGGGTTGATGCCGAAGCTAAATAAAAAAAATCCACACACTCAACGGGTATATTCATTGCAAGGTGGGCATTAACTTATACTTCTCTTGATAGCATAATGACCATGTCAACTGGAATCTTTGAAGGATACTGTTGGGAGTTCGAGTCACTTAGGTGCCAATCCATTTATCAATTATAATTTCCCTTTGGTGTTATTCCCAAAGTAGCGCAGATTGGATATTTAGCAATATTTGAAGCTAAATGTTTTATGCAAAATGCCACTGTGATGTGATAAAAAATTACAAAATAGCTACATGTTCCAAATGTACTAATCAGCTGTCATGGTGGGGATGCATTGATGCTGATGCTAAGTATAGTTCCACAGACTCGACGTGTATATGTATGCCACAGTCGGCATTAACTTATCCCTCTCATAATTGCATAATATTTATGAATGTCAACTGGAGGATGTTGGAAGATAATGTGAGCTTTTCAAATCACTTAGGAACCAATCGATATATCAATGCCCCTTCGGTGATATTCTGGAAGCAGTATCAATTGGATATTAAGCAACATTTGTAACTTAATGTTTGGGTAGAAAATCTCACGGAAATGTGATAATACTTCATAAAATTACTATGCGTTCTAAAAGTACCAATCGGCAGTCATGGTGGGGTGGGTACAATTCCCGGGTCTCGAATGGCATATGTATGGCAGATTTGGCATTAACTTATACCTCTCTTGAACGAAGTCATTTGAGGGTACTGTCGGGTGTTGGAATCACGTAGGTGCTAATCCATTTATCAATTGGCATAACTCCCATTCGGTAATATTTTTGAAGTAGCGCGAATTGCATATCACACTATCGCACGACATTTTTAGCTTTTTGGTTGTACACACACGCACACACACACGCGCGCGCGTGCACACACACACACGCACTCACACACACACACACACACACACACACACACACACATATATATATATATATATATATATATATATATATATATATATATATATATACATATATATATATATATATATATATATAATATATATATATATATATATATATATATATATATATATATATACATATATATATATATATATAATATATATATATATATATATATATATATATATATATATATATATATATATATATATATATATATATATATATATATATATATATATATATATATATATATATAGAGATATAGTATTAAGTTTTTCCTTATTTACTCTCTGTTACTAGTAAAACCCAACTGTTCGACACGAAGAGAATAATAATAATAATAATAATAATAATAATAATAATAATAATAATAATAATAATAATATTAATAATAATAATAATATGCTTGAGAGAGGGTCTGCTTCCTAAGTACAATAATAATAATGCTAATAATAATAAATTCTATTATCAGCTCCAGGTCATATACATGGAATGTACATTGAATAGAAAGTAACATACACAATCTAGATACAAAGGATAACATAATAAAAGAGATTAATCGGCAATATCCATACTTGATGAATTAGTATAAAAGATGGTATTCAAAATAATGGTAATAAGAGTAATAATATTGAGAATAGTAAAACGAAAAAAATATTAAAGATTATAACAATTAGAGAGTAGTTTATGTACAATTAAATTTTAGCTTGGGACTTTGGGTGGTTACAGTAGTCTGGCACAGAAGGCTAAATACGAAAACTGAATGTAGCAAAACTATACTGATAATAATCGCAGTAATAATAAAGATAAAAATAAAAAAATGAAAATTCTAGTAATAATGATAATCGTAGCGATACATAATAATGACAGATTCTGCAGATAATATTTTGCAAAAGCAGAGATTGAGTCATTTCCCATCTCACCACAATTTAGATCTTCTTGCCTCACTGCCTAGAATATTTTGTATGAGCGAATTGCTGCGGTTTCGCAGTCGGATGATCAGACTGGACATTGTTCGCCTTACAATTATTTTTAAGTTGTCCAAGTGGTTTTCTGTGAACATCTGTGTGACGGAATGGTAGTGAATAGTGTTTGTGAGGCGTCTCAAAATGTTATTGTGAACGAAAGTGATACGTCTCATGGTCTCTCGGGTTTAGTTCGTTCAGAGGGAACACACATAAATACTGTAGCAATACGAGTGGAAGAGCAGCAGTTTTAAGTTACGGTGACAGAGGGCAAACCTCCTTACAATCATGTTGCCAGTTGCACATAGTTTATGACTCCTCTGTTCTATGTCTGCCGTATCTATTAGGACGTCCGTGATAATGTGACCCAAATACGGAAATTCGTGCGCGAATTCCAGCCGATAATTTCCGAGAAAAATTTGTGGTGCTGTAATGTGCTCACGTGATCTCGGGAGTAGCGACATGCACTGGGTCTTGGTTTCGTTGCATTGGATATCAAATTCCTTTGAATATCGGCGGCAGGGGTCGATGAGTCGTTGGAGACCTTGCACTGATGGGGGAATCAGAACCATAATGTCGGCGTAACAGAGGTTGTTTATAGTTGTTTCATTGACAGTGCATCCGATTGGGAGTGAGTTCATCTGTGTACGTACTGAACAGGTATGGCGAGAAAATGCCCCCTTGCCGAAGCCCGTTTAGGGAGCCCATGGTGTACAACAATACGTTACCCCATTTGGCACAGAATTACTGTGGAGAACCAGCAAAATAAAATGCTAATTAGATATATATAGTGTTCCTCTTTTATGCAGCTTCATGAAGTGTTTCAAAGAAAACAGGAGAGCCTGGAGATATGTTATAGTTCAGCAATTCTTTCAGTACGTAGATGCAGGAGTCGCGCGGTTGAGTGGTTTGCTTTAAATCCGAACTACTAACCATTTCAAGGCCCATGACACCCTTCTTTTTTAGTATAACTAATGAACTAGGCTTCTGATTAATGTGAAACCGAAACCACCAGAGTTTGAGACACCGACCTAATTAAGAAAAATGGATTCAAGCATCTACTCCGCATTATTGTCTTACTTTATATCGAGAAATGTCATCTCAATTTTGTGGCATGGTGAGAACGGAAATTAAGACCTGGCAACTAGGCGCAGAAAGATGTGTGTCGACCATGACGTGGGTCCCCGTGACGTTTACACCTGCCACGCCCCCGTTTCTGTATGGTTATGAGATAATATATAAGTTGTAGTGAATTATTCTGTTCTTTATTGGAATCTAAAATACTGATTGGTTATTATGTTTGAATAAACTCATTTTTAGCTTCACTTGTGTTTATTATTTAATTAATATGTAATTCTTACGAAAAAGAAGACAGAAAATAAAAATCTCGGATGGCAGTCAGAGACTCAGAGAGGTGATCGTGCTAGGGAAAGTACACGTCTGTTAGATACAGGCATTGACAAGGGCTCCTGCTGACACCTTGCGTACTGCCTACTACTGATATTTTATATCATGTCTAGAATGCTTCACTATTGTCCACAAGGTTGTCGTAATACTTTTGTGTTGCGACTCTTAACATACTACAAGAGGGAGGAAGACAATAATAAACTGAAGATTGGATTGAATAGGTTGGTATCATGTCAGGTTTAATTGCGTACCATCACGGACATGTATAGTTGAATATTATGCATTATCAGATTCTCTCTCTCTCTCCTCTCTCTCTCTCTCTCTCTCTCTCTTTATATATGTATATATATATTTAATATATATATATATATATATATATATATATATATATATATATATATATACATATATATATATATATATATATATATATATATATATATATATATATTATATATATATATATATATATTTATATATATATATATATATATATATATATATATATATATATAATATATATATATATTAAGATACACGATCAACCTCTCTGAGTCTCTGACTGCCATCCGAGATTTTTATTTTCTGTCTTCTTTTTCGTAAGAATTACATATTAATTAAATAGTAAACACAAGTGAAGCTAAAAATGAGTTTATTCAAACATAATAACCAATCAGTATTTTAGATTCCATTAAAGAACAGTATAATTCACTACAACTTATATATTATTTCATAACCATACAGAAACGGGGGCGTGGCAGGTGTAAACGTCACGGGGCCCCACGTCATGGTCGACACAAGTCTTTCTGCGCCTAGTGCCAAGTCTTAATTTCCGTTCTCACCATGCCACAAAATTGAGATGACATTTCTCGATATAAAGTAAGACAATAATGCGGAGTAGATGCTTGAATCCATTTTTCTTAATTAGGTCGGTGTCTCAAACTCTGGTGGTTTCGGTTTCACATTAATCAGAAGCCTAGTTCATTAGTTATAATAAAAAAGGATGGTGTCATGGGCCTTGAAATAGATAGTAGTTAATCCCCATTGTGTGGTTAAACCTTTCAAATGTTAACTCATATTCTTGTTACACACTATTTTTGTTCCTGTCGATCAGTCTATAATTACCGAGCAAATTGGCTATATGAACTCAGATATGTAATGTGATAAGCAATAAATAGCGACATAACAAGGTTATCCTAAAATGTAGCGTCAGCCATATGAAAAAAAGTAAAAACTTTGATCTTATAATCATGTTTGATGCTAGGTCGTTACGTAATATATATTGTTTAGGTGAAATATTTATTCTTAACACGCAAACACTAGTAAGATTATTCTTTAATGTCAAAAAATTGATTACGTTTCAGAAATATACAGAACTTTATATTAGTCGAGAATAAATTACTCATATATATATATATATATATATATATATATAATATATTATATATATATATATAGTATATATATATATATATATATATATATATATATATATATATATATATATATATATATAGTATATATATATAATATAGTAGTATATATATATATAGATATATATATATATATATATATATATATATATATATATATATATATATATAATATATATATATATATATATATAATATATATATATATATATATATATATATAGATATATATATATATATATATATATATAATATATATTATATATATTATATATATATATTATATTATATATATATAGTATGTGTGTGTGTGTGTGTGTGTGTGTGTATGTGTGTGTGTGTGTGTGTCTGTGTAATTGAATCACGAAAACCTGGAACGTGATTAATATTATATGAATAATGGTAAAATCCACTGGCGTACTGCAAGATCTTTCTTGGCGTTTTACTTCGTCTACAGTGCCTCAGTAAAACTTCAGTTTTATTTCTTCAAGAACCTTCATGTTATTCAACTGATGTATTTTTTGCAGAAACAGAAATTAACTGGTTAGGCGGTTAGGGAATTTCAGTTTGCCTTTCATATGTCAAGATGCAAAAGAAAAATATCTGAATATAAGAGAATATATTTTCGCTTTCAAGAGCTCATATATGTTTCGGTTATGTGAAAAAAAATAATATTCAAATATTTATATTGCTAGGTTTTATTAACGAAAGCGATTTCGTATCATTGTCTGGTTTTTATATTTTAATTTCAAAATTTGTCTTGCCGACTTATGAATATTCTTTACAAAAGGAACTTCTCTAGCAATATAACTCCGTTAATGCGTTTATTTAGAATAATTGTTGATTTTCCATTACTTAGATAAAAGGAATAGAAGACCGGGCAATAATTGTGGTTCTCTAGTATTTACCACTCTACTTGATTGGTTGCTTGCATTTATTGTAAATTACCTAAAAGGAAATCTATAGTTTGGTAAACTGTTGGAAACTCTCATCCTTTGAATCTTATTGTACTTTAGGGGCAGGTTTAATAAAATGGCACATTCAAGCGAATGAAGCTTTAACTGCGCTTCAGTTTTTACCATTTAGGACAAAAGTAGAATGAAAGTTTAAAACCATCGGTATTACCCGTGGATCACTTCTGAAATCCTATTTTCGCCTTTTCCTTTAATTCTCATTCTTTTGTTTTAGCTGGACAACAACAAAAACTAAAATTCAATGTGGTGAGTGAGAGAGTGAGCGTAGCAGTGAATGTAAAAAACAAAAACAAAAACATTGAGTAGTTTAACAGATTGGGTGCCCCTGTATGTTTTGTTATCTTAATGTGGGAGAACTCAATAACAGGTATGACGGCGTTATCTATTTTGAGATATGATAAATAAATACTTTGAAAAAGACATTACAGTAGATAGAGATGGGGAAAGTGTTTATATTTGTTTCCGATTATTAGGATATTTTTCTCTTAAAGTTATTAATAAAATCTTCCTGTGTAATTAGTCATGAGACGCTTTTCAATTTCGTACTTTTTCAACGATATACCACTGGATGATTAAGAACACTCCGTTGACAAACTGATACATTTTCCAGGAGTTATGTTTAATATATCGAGAATACTACAGAAAGATTAGTATTAAAAGAACTCCCAAAGATGGGAATTCCAACTGAAATAGCAGATGATTAAGAACACTCCGTTGACAAACTGAAACATTTTTCAGGAGCTATGTTTAATATATCGTGAATACTACAGAAAAATTAGTATTAAAAGAACTCCCAAAGATGGGAATTCCAACTGAAATAGCAGCAATAAATTTTAGTTTACCTGTTTGACAAATTCTTTTGGTTAAAATATATGAAGAAAATGTAATCAAACATAGTTTGGAATGACTGACCCCTCCCAAGAATATGTGCCATTTAACGTCTGAAGGAAAATCTTGTAACGACAAAGTTTGATTTAAATTAACTTGAATTATTAATGTCTTTGTCAAAAATAAACGGTACTGACTAGCACATTTCTCTGCCCAGCAGATGGGTCATTTCCGAAACATGTTTATGTTAATTTGACGATTGGATGCCATTTATAGATATTTTTACCAGGTTTCGAAAAGGACAGGAACTTTCCCTCCCCTGTCCCAGGTACAAATTGACTGAGGTTTGGTGGCAGATAAAACGAAATCTTAAGAAAAAAAGGAAATAGTACTCGAAGGCAAAAATACACAATAACAACTGCCAATTAAAGCGGCATCTGAAAAAGTGAGGTTTCTGAAATGCCCGTTAGTATCCTAGACCAGGTGAATAAATATGAATAACTTCATATTTCAGTGTTAGTATGGAAATGTTAATCATTACCCATATTATTTATTCAGGACATAAAAAAGACATCCTTAGGACACCACGACCTACAAAATGTCGGCCGAGGTCTTTAGGCTACCTTTTGTGTATAATAGCATCAAAGCCAAGACTCCGGAGACTTACAAGAGAAAATGGCAGCATAAAAGCTTCTTTTTTCACAAACGTGTTATAAGTTTGCGCGAGATTCTTCAGACTTTATGGGTTCATTTTCATCATCTTGGAAAGTTGGATGAAATAAGTTCCAGGGTTTTCTTAAGTACGTGATTTGAATAATGCTCTTTTTTATGACAAAGTGTCTTTTTCGCTTTGTTTTAGATTGAATGTAATATGAATGATCAAATTAACGTTTTTAATATTTCATATAGTATTCAATTGTTAGTGTTTGCAATTTTATTCTTTATACTTTATCTTTCTAGGTAATTATGCTAATACAAATGTTATAAGTTTATGATTATGCGCAAATAACAACATGTTTGGGAAATCCTACTCCTTAGTCCAGAAGTATTTCAAAATACAAAATTATTCATTAAATGTACATTTGACTTACATTGCTTAGACTTAATTATACTTTTTATAGACTATTTGAAGATAGAACTACCTCTGTTTAGATTTACATTGTAAGTTTTTAAGCTCCAGTTCTTGTTTCTCTAAAGTTTAAATGTTTAAGCTAAAAACATGATACATCTGATCTTAAATTTCACTTCTACCTTCGGTATATTTTTGGATTTGGTCTCAGACCTTACGTGTATATTGAAAATTTTCCACTTCACAAAAAATCATTACTGAAATATTTCAGAACGATCTAGGGAGTTTTTCTTTACTTTTGTTAGAAACAAATAAAAAAATTAAAATATTATTGATTTCGTGAGACCAATGTCTAGTTATGTTCAATTACATGCAATCTAAGGGTAGGGGAAGAGGTGAAACTGAAAGAGCGAAAGAAATAAGCCAAAAGAAAAAAAATTTCAACAGGAGAGGAAACTTATTCCTGACACACGAAAGGTTAAATCAGGCCATGTCTATTTTCCTTAGATTAGTAATTTAGGTTCACTAATTGCCGTACCCGATTCGTTATTGTCTCTTATTTATTGACTGACTTTACAAGTGATGCCTTCAGTTTGCTTCATCGCCAACAAAATCTTTGCTTTGTCAGTGGACGTCATACAGAAATGATAATAATAAAACTGAATGCAGAACGATCAAATTATAAATCAAACAGGAGGAATGATAAACTCAACAAATCTGCGCAACTATCTCGAGCACAGAGAAAACATAGAAGTGGTTGATTTCAATTTTGAATCATATTCCTTGGGGCCCATGATTCTTACCTCCCATGTAGCGTGGCTGGAATAACCAGAATCTCTCTCTCTCTCTTTCTCTCTCTCCTTCTTGCCATAACAGACTAATAATCAGGCATCGTCTTTTGCTAGTCGTAGTTGTTTGCACTTTTGTTTTTTTTTTCGTTAATCCATCTTCTGACAAGATTCGGAAGAAAACTGCTCTAATACAGATTATCAATATTTATTGACATTGGATAATTTCAACTTATAACGGCCGTTAGGATTTAGGTAAAATCTTATTGCTTTGCAGAATCGCATTTACGTAACATCAAAAAAGAAAATCACATACGAGTACCTGAAGCAAATTAAGAAAAATCATTCCAGAGTATTCATCCAAAGCCTTGGGAACTTGAAAAATATTACCATCTTTCAATTATAATTAGAAATGGGGCTTTTATGCCATTTCGCGAAGAGAGTTATTAGTTTTCGTTGCTGAAGAAAAGAGCTCTTCGGGAGAGAAGCAGGATCTCGTAATTTGAAACATTATTCTTATGAGCCTCTTATATCTGCGTTTACTTCTACTAATACGCGTTTCTTGACCAGTGGTCACATTATCAGGTAATCTATGGTTACAATGTTTAAAAAAAAAAGTTGGGCTCGCCATTCAGCGTACATAATTAGAGATAAACACGCACAAAATATAAGAAAACTTGAAATAGAAAATCCGTTAAACTTAAATAATCAATCACAATAAATACATTTATACATTATAAGAAACTAATAGATGAAAACTCTAAAGGAAATTAATAAAAAACTGAACTTAATAGAAATATTTAAATAAACTTAAAAGGGAAAGCAGAAGGCGCAATTTTCAGGGTGAAGAGGAAAACACTATAAGAATGCAGTTGTGCGGCATAAAATGAGAAGGAGAAGGCGGACAAATGTAAACAAACAATCGAGTCATGCTATGAATAGGAGAACGGCCGATGATTGGCAATTTAACATTCTTTTGATATTCAAACTTTCCAAGAAAATCAGTTTTCCAGGTTCCTTGGCTTTGCCAATTATTTTGAAGTTGTCGTATGTGATTGATATCTTGTAACCTCTACCGTGGGATCTAATATTGGAAAGTTTAGAATTAAAGAATTTGAAACCCGTACGATAACTCACGCCAATGCGACAATAGACCCTGACCTTGAGGAGACGCAGAGTCGAACCATTGTAATTCGCATGAACTACACCCGAGGTAGGTATATTCATATACGACGCCCGACGTCATAAAGAAATACAGCCGATCCTAGAAGGGAAACAAAGGATCAATAGTTTTAGGATTTTTTTGTATTAATTTAATGTCGAGAATACCAACACGTTTTTGAATAATTTTAGCAATCCTCTTAGCAAAATCTTGATTGTTAGGTGAAAACATAAGCTTGCATAAATATAGTAAGTTTCGTTACATTACATTTAGGTTCTGAGGAAGCAAGTCTTTTATCGAGAACTTTCTTGATAACCTTAAGTACTAGAGGGGCTTAGAAACAGCCATTATGAAGGTACTGCTTCAGTAATGAAGATGAGAACTTTCTTGATAACCTTAGGTACTAGAGGGGCTTCGAAATAGCTATTATGAAGGTACTGCTTCAGTAATGAAGATAATTTCAGAATGAAAAGAAATCCAATGAAAAGTTAAAGATAGACCCTGGTGTACTAAAGTATGAAATGAGTTAATTTAAAAATTTATAAAACAAGAACTATAAAAATTGGAGTCGCACCTGGTGAAAGTAATTTTCGTAAAAATGGTCGTATTAAGGTGATCATTATTTAGTGACTAAAACATCAAGGAAAGTCAACTTACTGACTTGCTCCTTATCAATAATAAAAGTAATTATATTATTGATGTTGTTGCCTAGGTTTAAGAATTTATCGGCATAATATTCATTTTCCAATAGAATGAAGGTGTCGTCTATGTACCTGGCGTAAAATAAGGGACAGAAGGACAAGGAGCCAAGGGGAGACCCCATCGCCATCACATCGATCTGTTTAAAAAGTTGGTTATTGAAAACAAAGGCTGTCTTCAGCACGTCCACTTCTAAGACTGGTTTAAAAGATTCATAATCAAAATTAAAATATACAAAATTAGGAGTGTGGGACTAATTTAGTTAAAATAAGATCAATGGTCTCACTTACAGGAACGTTAGTAAAGAGGGATTCAACATCTCAACTGACTGTATACAAATCTGAATCTTATGAGATGATCAACGTTTTAAAATATTTGGAGTTTTTTTTAGGGTACCAGAAACTTAGCAAGGTTGTAGTTGGGAGTATTGTAGGAGGCTAGGATAGCGTGGCGGGAACCCCTTGTTTGTGGATCTTAAGCAAGTCGCACAGCATACGAAATAAGGATCCGCTGGAGAAAAATCATCATAAATTTGCTCATTAATAATACCTTCGGGTTTGAGACCGTAAGGACATATTAATCCTATCTTCTCTCCGGTAAATTACTTGATAATTGGGTTGTCTAATTTTAGTGAATATGGTGGGATCATCGTGCATAGTTTTCATTTTATTCATGCAGTTAGTTTTATCGTAAATAAATACCCTGTACCGTTATCTGGTCCAACGACTACAATATCTTAATTTTTGACATATTTTTTAGTCGTTCATAATCATCTCTCTTGAAAATAAGAGTCCAGTTAGTTTTCAATTTGAAACTGTATTAAAAGAGATTACCATTAGTTATTATTTTATTTTATTTTTTTTATGCGTAAGATATCTTTACATAGATCGAGTCTTTTAATGGAACAACATTTCCAAGAGAAGAAAATGGACAAAAATTGGGCTTATAATTAGGCAAGCAGACGTCTATGCCGAATGAGAGGAGAAATTGTCCCCTTTCAGAAAGTACATATTATAAGAAATTCAAAACGGTATTATAAAGATTCTGGAACTTAGGAGGCAAGGTACCTAAATTGGCCAAGTTTTTGGCAGTATCTGTGTTGTATGTCATTCAAAAAACTCGGAATATTATAGTTAAAAAGACGGATAAAAATAAACCTATCAATGATGGAAAGAGAATCAAGTACCTCAGATCTAATGAGTGTATTATGTTTGCCCAATATATTGAATTCCTTGTTTTCAACCAGTTTCATAATTAAGAAGGTATTTAGTGGTATCGTCGAAAAAGAAGCGTGATACAATTTAAAGCTGACAAAATTTGGAACGATGTCATTTATTGTACAGTACGGGAGCAAATTCAAATGCAGGGTTGTTTTTTCATTTATTTTACATACTTTCTCCAACTATCGGCATTTCCGTAGAAGGTCGCGTCCATAGCGAGAAATACTAATTACCTGTTGGAATGTGGTCTGTCACCCAGATCGAAGTTTGAAGACAAATAATAAGGCATAAAAAAGGAGCTTCACATCCATAACGTAGTAGAGCGAAAATGTCACAGTTGGGGGAGCCAGTCATACTTCATACATCCAAGGGCAGATAATAGGCGGGAAAGGGCTCAGGAACACATACAGATCCAATACATACATTTATCGTCAACACGTCTCTCGACCCGTGGTCACATCATCATGACGGGTGTAATGAAGAAAAATGCCCATTCAGCGTACATGAATATAACAAAATATAACAAAAAGTAAAATGGAAAATCAGTAGAGCTTAATAACCAACCACACTTAAACATATTAATTACTGTTTCCCAGCCAGTCTAGTACTTAAGGTTATTAAGAAAATTCTCGATAAAAAAAAAAAAAAAACATGCCTTTACCAAACAGAATGATATAAATATGAAAAAAGTTGACAAAGAAGGCTCGTATAAATGACAGATGGGGATTATAAAGGAAAATGTGTACCCGGAATCCAACACAGCTAAAGAATTAGTAGACCTACCGAAAACAGGGATACAATTTAAGCGTATATATATATAAATATATATATAGTATATATATGTATATATATATATATATATATATATATATATATATATATGTGTGTGTGTGTGTGTGTGTGTGTGTGTGTGTGTGCATGTGTGTGCGTGTGCCTGCTGTGTGTGTGTGTGTAAATGCAATGGCCACAATGACTGAAAACGAAAAACGACAGGCATATATATATATATATATATATATATATATATATATATATATATATATATATATATATATATATATATATATATGTGTGTGTGTGTGTGTGTGTGTGTGTGTGTGTGTGTGTGTGTGTGTGTGTGTGTGTGTGTATGAGAGTAAATAGACTTTTAGTCATTCTCGTGGTCAGGTCGGCAAGGTGACCTAGTCTTGATTATGTTATCATGGGTACGTTTCCGCTACCGGACATCATGGTTTCTTTCATATAGCTTTGAAGTTGGATCTCGAGGCTTTTTACTGACAAACGTATCCAAAAAAGAGCAAAGAATTAGAGAAGTTAAGAGAGCATTGTGGTTATTACATTTGCATACGTATCTGGTAAAAAGGACCAGTAGATTCTCACATCCACGGCCGTGCAAGGTCTACAATTTACTTTAGAAATAAACTGACATCTGACAAGACCGGGTGCCACGTAGGTAACAACAGAATGGGGAAAATATCAAAATTAATGTATTCAGAGAAATATAATGTTACACTTAATTAAATTATTATTACATAAATAAATCTGGAGCTAAAGGCGCTAGCTCCGTGGCACTGATGTTACGTTGGTTCACAAATCAATTAGTGCCACTATGTAAAAACCAGAGAATGTTAAGCCATTTATGAAAAAAGGGAATTTATGGAATGGAATTATTTTTGCAATTATCATAATAGTCAGGGCACGATTTCTTAAAAGTCGACACTGTAAAATTTGCAAATCATTTGTCATCCAGTGTTCTTTACACAGTTGGGGTATGCTGAATCCAAATCTGTCGGATAACAATCTCTATTTTTTTATTTGTAATGCTTGAGAGCCAGAATCAAAATGGGTGCCAAAATAGCAATTTATGCTCATAGTTTCTTTACTATTTGCACTAAATAAAAGTCTAAGTAGTTTGTTCAGTCTAATTTGGGGTCACGAATTCAAATATAATGTTCTTCCTACACTATAAGACAATTTTGACCTTAAACAAATAGCGACTAACGAGAGAGGTAAAAGCAAGAGGCTTTATGCATATATTGTATTTTTTCCAGTTTTATAACATAACTTGTTAACAGACTAATTAATAAAGATGATTACATTACATCTTATAAATTGAGACATATATATCTTGTGATGTACGTTTTCATTTCTTTACAGGTGTGCTTAATTTCCGAGGTAATGATGGGAAAGATTTGAGTTTGCAGTATAGAAGTGTTGGTAAGAGAGAATTGAGAAATGGAGCCAATGTCACAAGTAAAGAGACTTATCCTTGATATCAGCTATGACAATGCATGTTACGCCAAGCAGAATAGAACAAACTAAGACCCAGTAGTAAACAAGGCCTTGATAGTTTAAAAGAAGCAGCCCAAGAAAGGCTAAAAAGAAATGAAGAAAAAAATAGAGATGCTATTGATAGGATATTAGGATGTGCACAGGACACGGGAATATCCTGCCATAAAGATTGTTACACATACTTACAAGTAAATCATAGATTTTCAGACTTAAAGTCAAACAGCTTGAACCTCATTAAGTAGTCAAGATGCAGAAAACACCAGACACACAAGGAGCACCTCTAAAATGATTAACTATAAAAGATGTATATTTTGTAAAGATGTAATGGATGAAACATTGCATGCAGTCAGTGATGTCATACCAGTAACAAAATACTAGTTTTAGTCAGGTTTGATTATCAACTAAGCATTGCCTTGGCACGTATAAGCAACCTCATTGCTGCAGAAGCTGAATATCATTTGAAGTGTTATACAATATTCTGCGGAAAAGTCTCAGATGTACAGGATACCGTTGAAATGGGCTGGTTGTACTCTGTGTTAAGGAGGACCCCCTAAAGAGGTTACATTCAAAGCCTTAAAGTATGGGAGAACTACAGTGGTCTTTGTCGACAAGCTCAACAAGATAAACCTAGTTTTTTTTTATCACAAGGAGAGCAACCTTTAAACAAGCAGTTTCTCATCTAGTCTAGTCAAAAATTTCTATTATATTCATGTCCTGGAGAAATCTGTAGATTATGCTGGTTCTAAAGGATTTTGCTCATATTCTAAATGCTACCAAGTTGTCACAGGAACAAGAAGAGGATGAGACATTTATCCCTGTTTATAAGCCTGTTTATAAGGGATTTGAAGTGTCAAAGGAAGCTGCAATTGCATATGTTCCAGATTCTGTGCATATGTTTTTAATAGTACTGTTTGGAGGTCAAGAGTGTATCTTTCAGCATGGAGGGTGATATGCAAGAATTGTGTGGTTTTTGATAGATACATTCAGCCATCAATTCAAGATGGAACCAGGTCGAAGAGGGCAAAGCGAACAACAATCCGGAGAGTAATTAAAAATGATGATGTACCACTTCTTCAGGATTGGAATAGGTTTCTGAGCAAACCTCATAATAAAGCAGATCTTGCGCTCTATCTTTCACATAAATTGATGGGGTTTGCCCCAGAGGAAAACTGTGTTATCACTGGTGGTGGTCTGGTACAAGCTGAAGAGTTAATAAGTATTAAAGTGAACTTGAATCTAACTAGTCTGTCAAGCACATAGGAAGAGGCAGACACATGTATGATTTTACTTTGCCTACATACCCAGTCATCAAACATTGTGGTGTGGTCTAGATGAAAGCAGGTCTGGATGAAAGCTGGAAAAAGCTCAGCACCCAAGTTCATGCAAATTAATGCCATCATAATTAGCTGGAATATGTCTGAGGAAGTCACATCATCATTGTTGGTATTTCATGCAATCACTGGATCGGACACATCATATCTCTTTGGTCATACCCAAATGACCGCTATCTGACGTTACTTGGATAGCCCGGAGCTTTTGTTGCACCTTGGAAGAGATACTTATACAGAGGAAACTATAAAGAGATGTGAATTGTTCATATTCTACGTGTACAATGCTGCACAGGCATCTTCTGCTGAGGAAGCATGGGTGATCCTTTTCAAAAAAGGTGTAGATCCGGAAAAATTCCAACCTACCAGTGATACTTTGAAGTTGCACATAATGAGGGCCCATCTGCAAACCATGATCTAGTTTAAGGCCACGGAGCTGAAACCAATAATACCTCAGCCAACGGAGTGTTTATGAACGAATGTAGAAGTTCATTTCAAACCCAAACCTGTAACTTTGCTGCCTGTTCCAAAGAGTTGCCTTGATGTAGTGAGTTGCAGATGTTCAGAGAAATGTGTAAAGGAAGGCCAGCATGACTTGCAATGGCCCATGCAAATGCAATGACCAGTGCTATAATGTACAGGAGAGAAGATAAGGTTTTTGTTGCTAAGTAACTTGTAAGTAACAGGTTCAGATTAAGTCAAGTTTCAAATTGTTTGTTCTTTTCCCCCCCTTAGCCCTTAAAACAAACACGCCCGAAGCGGTAAAAATAAAAAAACTCCCCGAATTCCGGAGCCGGTTTTGAGTGAGCGCGGAAGCGGAAAAAATATTTTTTTCAAAAAATCACAGCGTGCTTAGTTTTGAAGATTAAGAGTTCATTTTTGGCTCCTTTTTTTGTCATTGCCTGATGTTTAGTATGCAATCATCAGAAATGAAAAATAATATCATTATCATATGTAAATAATGCGATATATGGTAGCGAAAAAAAAAATTCATACATAATTGTATTAAAATCACGCTGTGCAAAAAACGGTAAAAGCTAACGAGTTCCTTTTTTTCGTTGTATTGTACACTAAATTACAATCATTTTGATATATAATACATTGTAAAACAATAAAAGCAACACCGGAAAAATATTATCACAAAATGATGTACGAATTCATAATGCGCGGACGTAAAAAAATGTTTTTTTCAAAAATTCACCGTAATTCTAAATATTGTTCTAGAGACTTCCAATTTGTTTCAAAATGAATAAAAATGATTGAATATTACGATACTGTAAGAGTTTTAGCTTACAATTGCGTGTTTCGACCATTTCGGTAGAGTCAAAGTTGACCGAACGTGGTTTTTTTCTATTTATCGTGATTTATATACAAATATTTCGAAAATGAGAAAAGCTACAACCTTCAAATATTTTTCCTTTTATTTTACATGAAATTGCGCACATTTTCATATATAAAACTCTATGAAATGCCTAATATGAAACGGAGCAAATTTTCCGAGAATTCGATGTACGCAATTTGGAGATTTATGGCGGAGAATCCGCGCGCGGAGGGAAGGAAAGTTTTTTTCATAAATTCACCATAAATCGAAATATTGTGCTAGAGACTTCCAATTTGTTGCAAAATGAATTTAAATGATTGAATATTACTAAAATATAAGAGTTTTAGCTTACAATTGCGTTTTTCGACCATTTCGGTAGAGTCAAAGTTGACCGAACGTGGTTTTTTTTCTATTTATCGTAATTTATATGCAAATATTTCGAAAATGAGGAAAGCTACAACCTTCAATTATTTTTCGTTGTATTTTACATGAAATTGCGCACATTTTCATATATACAACTTTATGTAATGGCTAATTTAAAATGGTGCAAACATTACCACAATCGCACGTATGATTTTTTCGGAAGAGTTACCACGCGGACGTAAGGAAAATGTTCGGAAGAGTTACACACGCGGACGTAAGGAAAATGTTATTTTTTTCATAAATTCACCATAAATCGAAATATTGTGCTAGAGACTTCCAATTTGTTACAAAATGAAGGTAAATGATTGAATATTACTAAAATATAAGAGTTTTAGCTTACAATTGTGTTTTTCGACCATTTCGGTAGAGTCAAAATTGACCGAAGGTTGAAAATTTGTCACTTATCATTTTTTATATGAAAATATTTCAAAACTGATAAAAGCTACAACCATGGGTTGTTTTTTTATGTATTGTGCATGAAATTGCGCACATTTCCATATATAAAACTTTATGTAACGGCTAATTTTAAAATGGTGCAAACATTACCACAATCGCATGTATGATTTTTTTCGGAAGAGTTACCGCGCGGACGTAAGGAAAAAGTTTTTTCATAAATTCATCATAAATCGAAATATTGTGCTAGAGACTTCCAATTTGTTGCAAAATTAAATTAAATAGTTGAATATTACTACAATATAAGCGTTTTAGCTTACAATTGCGTTTTTCGACCATTTCGGTAGAGTCAAAGTTGACCGAAGGTTGAAATTTTGGCACTTATCGTTATTTATATAGAAATATTTCAAAAATTGCGCACATTTTCATATATAATACTTCATGTAACGGATAATTTAAAACGGTGCAAAAATTATGTCAAAGTGACGAAATAATTTTTGAGATGTGTCACTGATACTTTTTAGTGCGATAAGAAAGAAATTCGCGCTTGCGCGCCAGCGTAACGATTGTAAACAAAACAACACCTTGATCCGTGAACTCCCAGCATCCCCCAAGGCGCGTGATTCAAAAGTTTTCGGCTGGTAGGCCTATAAGTACTTTTCCGTGAATTTTTAAAAAAACTTTTCTGAGCCGACGTATGGTACGTCCATTCGGAAATCGGGGGAGATTTTGACTCGACGTTTAATACGTCCATTCGGCGTTTAGGGCTAGCTTGCATTGGAGATGACCGGTGCTATAATGTGCATAAGATGAAATTATTGCTGCTAAAAATGAAAAATAATGTTGATACTGTGGGCCACAACTCCAGGTATTTGCTGTCAGATTTTACCATCTCGAACTTTTTTTTTTTTTTTTTTTTTTTTTTTTTACACAATTTGGGTGGGCTGAATCCAAGTCTCCTACTGCAAAAACAAAATAATTTTTGAATTACCCAAAAAATTAGTAGTATTCAACTATTTGATCATGTGTCTAGCACAAATTGCACAAAATGCAAATTTGTCAGACGTCTTCATTTTACCTTATTAATGAGCCGCCATCTTGGATTTTGTGATCTAAATGGCTTTCAAATACAAAAAGGTTCTAATATGCTAGAACCTGTCGTAAAAATTAGTCTGATTCCCCTTTTTGAATTTCTGTTTAGTGTAATGAGTTACATGGATAAAACACTATTTCGGCAGCCATTTTGTTTTTAGCTATCTAGCCTTAAAAAAAATCGAATGGCATACGGCAGATTTGGATTTAGTACACCCAAAATGGTTTAAGAACACTAGATGACAAAATCTAACACAAAAACCTGCAGTTGTAAGATTTTCCGAAATTGCGCCCTGACTATAAATCATAAGGTAATAAATAATAATAGCAGCTCTTCAATCTTCCATCCTAGGACTTGAAACTGATGGTTGTATGAACTACCTTGGCACCTTGAAACACAGGAGATATGCACGACTTCCACAGCCTCCTATTCTGCAAATTAGGAACACACTGTAATGCTCAATTTAAAGTGTGATTAATGTGACTAGGGCTTGCTTATGGCAGAGAGGGTAAGTCATCTAACGCTGTTACGAGATAGCAAAATAAATAACACTTATGGTTATGAGTCACAATTATTTTCCACTTCACATATTCTCTGAAGGAGATGCATGAGGAATTGAGT
>NC_061097.1:6529126-6534126 GCF_015104395.2 Macrobrachium nipponense | reverse complement strand
TGTTACGGCCTCTGAGAGAAGTCCGCTTCAGGTTCGATATTATGATAAACAAAAAGAATTCAACACCAACAGTTGAAACTGGGGATACGAATATAGAAAGAAACACTAACAGAACAAAGGTTTATTTTCAAGCTTACTAACAAAGATAAATGCAGAATGTACCTCCTATTTACATAAAAAGGTAAAATCTTATAATGCGTGAACTAGGGGAACAGTGAGGTAATTCAAATACTTGCTGGCCAGTTTTGCGACTCGAAACAATGGCTTCACAAAAGGAGAATGGCGATTGCCGACGTCTTCTTGATTCTGTATTGCAGAAAATAATGTCTATTCTTGATACCTGAAGGGTAGGAACTCCCCAAAATCTCTAGCAGAACGTCTCTTCTCTGAAGTCTCGCTCATCGTCGAAATAACTCGGTCGTCCAATCCTGAAGACGACTTTACCAAAATTCAACCAACTCTCGAGCGACTTTTCTTCTGATCCTTCGTCCTGGTTCCTTCTTCTCTTATCTCTCTCTGACGATCTCTGCTGCTGATCTCTTACTGATAATCTGATCTGTGGCTCTTACTGAGGATCTCTCTGTGTGACTAACTGATGATCTGCCTTCTCCTACTTCGTCCGTCGTATTTACACGGCATTCTGGGAGTGGGGCCTACGGTGAGCGTCACAGACTCCCGAGATTACCGGAACTATTTAGAAGTTTCTCGACGAAGTATTGCACCAGAAGTCGCGGTGTTTCTCACTACACTTCGGCGCCTGTAAAGTTCCACAAAACTCCTGCCGATTCTAAAACCTTCATGAGAACAGGCGCTTCCAACGCACGTGCGAAAGCATCCATGCTGCAGAACTTCACAAAGATGCGTTTTCCTTTCCTTTATCTTTCTTGGCTATGAAGCAATTACCGTTACAAGGAGCTAATGCTGATATTTATTATTTCAAAGAATGTAATTGTCAACAGATCCCATGCTCACCACATCCGTCTTCTAACCATTTTCCATAGGTCAGCAAGAAATAATTTAAATATATAACAGTAACTCGTTCCACCTACACCTCTCGGCTCCTGCCTAGATATAATTCATACAAAATAGTTTATATAAAATAAAAATAAAAAACACACCGGGCCGGCTCCGAAAAAAAAGGATTAGAAAATAACTAATAAAAATCTAAAATATTAAGGCTTCTTGTCCATATAGCAGCCAAGAAAAGGTCTTTGTTAGCATATTTCCCTTCATAGCAGAACTTCCATGATTTTCAGCAATTAATAACAATATATCACCCGTTTTTTTTATATAATGTTTTAAATATAATCGTTGTACAGCTGCTGCTTATCTTTATTGCCATCCCTAACAATTTTATTTTAAATCGTTACAAACTCCCAAAATTTGTTTTCATCGTAAAGAAACCCAACGAAGTAGGAGGAATAATTCATGCCATTGAACGCAAGATCCAGTATTGTTTCGACTCAAAATATAAGAAATTTGTCGTATAACTTATGACATAAGATCCAAGTTTAGTTTTAATGAAATATACAACAGCATATAATAAATAAAATTCACGAATTTAGTTTAATTATGACATTCTGTTGCACCAAGAAAATGAAGGAATTCCAACACGGAAAAAATTCCCTTTTACGTTCTTCTGCACCTAGAAAAAAAAAAGAAAGTTTCAATGGAAAAAAATTCCACTTTCGCTTATTTCATCGGTTGAATGTTTCCTCCTCATATCCCAAGATAAATGGGAAGCCAAGAAATGCATTCATCTTTTGGATGAATTGGTCTTGCAAAGGAAAGACAGCTATCATACTATGAGCTTTATCACAGCCATCCGTACAGTCGAGATTCCATTCCTCCCGCTTTCCTAGGCTCATATTAGAAGCAGTAGGTGTCTGGTTATTACAGTCGCACGTGTATATTAAGACGAATGACTTCGGTGTGACACGGGTCTTTGATGTCTTGATGAGAAAACGGAACAAGAAGGAAAGAAGGAAAGCAGAGCAGCACATTTTAAAGTAGGTAATTTGTTTTTCCAGGAACTCGCTGTTATACACATCCGAAAAAAAAATCCACGCAATACTTCTGAGCGAAATATTAGACAGGAGGGAACTGCAATATCTGACGGGTTGGGAGAATCCTCCGAGTCAGTGAAAATGTCAAGTTATTAGGTTAGGACGAAAAAACAAATGTATAATCTATTTTTCTCTCTATATTATTATTAATATTATTAGTATGATATTTCAAATCAAAATTTGTTTATCTAGGTATATCACCAAACAGAAAAATACATGCATTGTATACAAACAATACTCCAAATCTGGAAAATTAAGTCTTTAGTGCAGGTTACTATAAAATATTATTCATCTCTTAATATTAAGAAATGGAAAGAAAAATTATAATGTTAATTCCCAGGTTGGAGTTAATTTTGTAGTATTTATCTCTATTGATATTTACAAAATATATATGTAATCTGCATCAAGTTAAAACAAAATGGTTTAATAGTGATTCTCTACAGCCCTAACTATACGCAATTCTGTATAATACAGTAACAGAATCCTCTAGTCTCCTAAATTAATGATTCGCATTCCTGTCGAGGGACAAAAAGCCCTTGAAAGATATGAAGAATTGTGCATTGAAATACCAGCGCCCTTCATAAATTATACAAGAATATATTGTGTTAATCATCACATTAGTGTCCTTTGTTTGCCACTAATGTTATTCCTATATTGTAAACTAAACTCTGACGTAGTAAAATAATAAAAAGTACATGAATAAAAATGAAACATCGAAACATCATTAATATTTCTGCTGACAAAAAAAAATTGTCTCTTGGCCAATCCAAGATCGCAAACATAAATAAAAATACTTAACACGCACACACATACACACATTATATAAATACATATAGATGCATACATCTATGGTATATCTTACCCCCACCCCATTTTATTAAAACTACACAAATTGGAAACGCTTACCTGTTGTCAATGGTGCCCTCTGTCTGCAACCATGTCGTTAGGCTATTTCGATCTCGTAAGTATAGAAATATACTATTTATTAGCCAAAGCAGTTGAATATAGAATAGAACAAAATGATTAAAAAGTCATAATGACAAAAACCCAAATCTGCCCATAAAGAAAACTAGTAAGTTAACATTCTACCCTCCTGACTAAGAATTCACTCCCAGACCCAAATGTCAATAAGTTCATTATATTAGTCAGGTTAGAGATTCCCGTCTCTAGTACCATGGAATATAACCCATCTGTAATAAAGATAACAATGGATAAAAGATACACTTCACACATCACTCTTTTCAAAGTAATTTAAGTAAGGAATGTATTTCACACTTCTCTCTCTTTTCAAAGGTAACGGTTTTCTAAGTCTTACAAAATATGTGTCATACCTTTAAGATGGGGGTTTTCTCTTCTGACACCTGATGTGTACCAAATGACCTCTTTGTGCTCACCAAAAAGAATGTGACTTTCTTAAGTGCCTTGGTCTATTAGACATATAGCATCCGTACAAACGAATGTACATGCTTGCCGACAGGACGAGCGATCTCTCGGTTAGAACGCTTACGTACCCAAATTCCTTCACTTTAGTAAGCTGCCCTTACAGTTCAGCCTGTCTCCAAGCAAGATATGATATGTGATTCACTAACATTACACACTTGTAAGATATATATGTGTGTATGTGTGTATATGTGTGTATATTTTTTTATGTTTTTATGGTTATGTAATTGGATGTTTACATAAATCGTTTATATGGCACAGGCCTCACAATCGATTTCTGAAGTAAAGTAAGCGACGTAGAATCTGCCTAGTTAGAGTACAGAGCAACAGATTCGTGAAACCATAAATTTTGGATTCGCCAAGAGACAATTTATTTACCAGGAGAAAAAGTAATGATGTGTTCTGATTTTTTACTTATATATATATATATATATATATATATATATATATATATATATATATATATATATATATATATATATATATATATATATATATATGTATATGTATATATTACTGTCAAGAGGAATAATTACTTCATTAATTCACTTAATTCAAGAAAAGATTTTACAGAGAATTGAATTTACACTGCACTTGTAGGTTAGCAAGTGAAGGAATAATGAAAGTGAAAAACGGATTCCTCTGTTTCCAAATGTACCTGATGGCATGTGTATGATCTTAGTAAAAGTATGAATGGGCCCTTCCCGCCCTTATCAGCTTATGGCAGGCTAAATCAGTGGGATCTTGGTGAGCCATCACTGGTGGGTGCTGGACTATACTGAAGAAGCTTTCATTAAGGAGAAAAGGGAAGGAGGTCTTACTTGGATCGCATCTCTCTTGGTAATGATTCCCTTTGGTAAGTCATTAAACTCTCTCTACAAACAGCTGCCTTGTGCAATCTGGTACACAAAAGAAATCCATGCGAAAAAAGAAGAAATCAGGAATGTCGAAAGGGGTGCAGGTCAATTAGTCACCCAAGTGTTCTGTCTGGGAAGATTTTAGAAATAGAACGTTCAAGTTTCTTGTCAGGCATAAGGCCCAATACTCATGATCACACACACACATATTATATGTGTGTGTAAATAATAATTATAATATATTAATATATATATTATAATATATATATGATATATATATAATATATATATATATATATATATATGTTGGGAGTGACTATTTTCACCGTGCGGTGATATTACACTCAACGTTATTTTCACCGTACTGATAACAAGAGCTTCGTTTATGGAATCATTCGTATATGTCTTTCTCTCTCTTTCTCTCGGCATCTCTTTCTCTCCCTCTCTCTCTTGTAAGTCTAGCTCTAAATGTCAGTTTCTCTCTCTCTCTGTGTGTGTGTGTGTGTGTGTTTGTGTGTGTGTCTCTCTCTCTCTCTCCCTCTCTCTCTCTTTCACTATTCTCGCGACGGATAACAGGAGTTTTGTTCATCACTGACGATAACTAACATCCAATAGTTAAACTAGTTTCAGGATTTCT